>NW_027211637.1:1352500-1377500 GCF_022749685.1 Semicossyphus pulcher | reverse complement strand
CGTGTTTGTGCTGTTGGAGCCTTTTGGAGATTTGTTCATGTAAATATCAGACAGATAATCTGTGTGTGCGCTTTATTGGACGAACAGACCGTCCAACACGTCTCACACACTGTTCTTACACTCACAATCATTTTATTTAGATGTTAGCACTGATTAGCAGCTATCTGTGTCTGTGCTTCATCTGTGCTTTATCTGTGGCGACCCGTGCAGGAAGTCAGGACCGTTGTTGGCTTCTTCCAGCTATCACCACTAAAATAAGTGGGTGAATTAGCCACGGGCACACACCGCTTAGCTTTGATAACTTAGCATTTGCTAACCCCTCGCTCCTCCGCTGCTCCACCCTCTCGTCCAGAGTCACTTCTGCCTCCACAGAATCAACATGGCACAGCGGACGCACAACATGGAGCTTTGAGAAGGCAGTCGACGAACCAATGGGTGACGTCAGGTTTGCTTCGTCCATTATTTATACAGTCTGTGCCTCTAGTACATAAAGCGACCTAATAAAACAACGTGTAATAAATTCTTCCTCTGTAGAGCCGATGTTTTAATGCTTTATCTTCAGACAGTGTGATTCCGATGTAGTAAAAATAATGAGGCCATTTGTAGTGTCATGGTTGTATTGAATAACATTATACTGTCCGTGTTATTCTGTCGATACATTAACATATAATAAACATGGACCCTCCCCGCCTGACAGCAGTGTATCTAACGGCCCGTCCCCCCGTTCATAAGAAGAAATCCTCCAAATGTACTGAATGAATTAAACATGACTTGGTAATTGACTGTACATTATAAACCAGCGGGAGACGTGGAGGCAGAGTAAGGCTGAGAGCTGCACAGACTCCAGAGACTAATGAGCTAACTGCAGGGCGTTCTCCCTCATGTGACTGCTGTAATTGGGTCAGTCAATGGCCCCGTGTGCTGCTGCTTTAGAGGAGCCGTCTGACGTCCCGGCCCACACCGCACACACCATGTGGGCCGCAGCGGCAGCCGGGGAGCAGCCTCAGACCGGCCCGGCGTCTGCTCGCTTACTGTACTGAGTTATGTCGAGGAAATGCTTCACGTAATGATACTGTTCTGCTCTTAGCAATGTTTACATGTGCACGTTTGGGTCAGTGGTTTCACTCTTAATCACTCCCAGTTTAAAGGGCATCAGCACGTGTTCTCTGTGAGCACTCAGTGTGCAGTAAACGCTTCTGAAAGGACTCATGGTAAACAGTTAGTTTCCATCTGATCTTGCTTTGCTCGACTTAACATGGACTGTTATTACTTTTAATCATTATTATAAATAACTCAAGTTCTACTTTAGAGCCCTTCCACAGACTGTAAACCATCTTTGCAGCTTTTTGAAGATATTTTACTAATAAGATAACACACATCAGATAACATCTGTGAAGTGGAATCTCACAGAATCATTACTTTCCCACATATCAAAGCAGAGGTCAGAGGTCAGAGGTGACATGAGGAGCCTCACTAGATTGTTTTAGGATGCCAACGACATCTGGCAAAAAGGAGTACTGATGAAGCCTTTCTGCAAACCAGGAGCACTTACATTTACGTACATCATACCTTCTGTTCTTCAGTAAACTATTAACAAAAACATCACAAGTCTGAGTGGTGCATCATGGGATCAAACGTTTTGATAAATATTTATCTCTTACGAGCACCACGGGGTTACCTCGATGTTTAATTTTAGTTTAATTTTTCATATTTAATGTTTAAGTGCACACAGAGAGCAAAGTGTGTGTATGTGTACATTCCAGGCCAATAAAGCCGATCCCGATTCTGATGAGAGAGGAAATCATTTACATAAATTATGAATGAATGGGTTTTGTGTTAAAAAATGGACGTGGAGTAATACAAGTGTTTGAATGAGTGGACGTCCTGGGGATCAATCAGATGATGTTCCTCTTCCTGTTTTGTAAGAGAGGGTCAGCTGGACCATTGATGGACGTGGAAACAACGTCACCCTCTGGCCTTCTGCCTCATGACCGGGTCGAACGGGACCAACTGGATGGAAAGAGACTGAGTGAATATAATATTTGTATTCGCCTGAATGGATCGATAAACACAGCTCTGCGTCTGACGTCAGGTTCAGTCTTCAGTTTGGCAGGAGCAGTCACGTTCACTGGGTCAACGCGTTAGAAAGGTCTTTAAAAGGTGTCTAACGGTCAGCTTCCTGGCTCAGTTCTGGGTTCATGCTCTTTAACCTCTGAATCTCTGAGTGCAAAGGTTTCAACCTGTGGTTAGAGTAGTATTGACCAATCATGTTTGAGCAGGTTTGGGATGTGCAAAGAGCAGAAAACATCCTCAAAAGATAATTAAGCTTTATCAACAGACAACAATTCCCACTTCAAAAGTGTGTTAGCACTTAGCTGATAGCACATCTGTGAGCTACACGCGCCCTCTCAGAGCTGAGCCTTCGAGCTCAGGACAGGACTGGAATAGACCATAGCAGCTTTTCACTGGAGCTGAGGTACCTGTGGGTTTGATCACTGCTGTTATCTTTCAGTTTCTAGCGTCCTATATTTGTCTGATTTGTTGTTTAAACGTTCAGAATCGCGGTTTCTTTGCCAGGTCCATTTGTATTTTGGTGTAGGTCTTTGGTTTGTCTGTCAAAGAGCTGCAGGTGCTTTTAGCTCAACCAGAAACAAACTCTTTTTTTGCTCTTTATTTGTGCGTTTAGTCAAAGAAACAAAAGAAGCACAGGTGGGAGGAATAAATAATTCAGAGGACGAAAAGGAAACCAAACACTGATCTTACAGAGACTGTCGATGCTCGCCACACATTCACAGACATTAGCTAGTTTCAGTATCTAAAAGGGGATCATGGGATTGTAGTTTCCTAATTGAACCAGAAGTACATAAACAGGCTCAGGTTAGCGTCTGCTTCTTTCCTCTTTAACTTCACAGTTTATTCCAAGGTAAGTTCTGTTTGAGGTACTACTTAGCATCTGTTTCTGTCCTTTCTCTCTCATGGTAAAGTCTGTTTCAAGGAACCCCCGATGTCAGTTCAGCTCACCTCTAGCATCATTTCTTTGCTCTCTAACTTGTGGTCAGGTCTGTTTTAAAGTACACTTTACCTATGAGGTCTATTTGAAGGTATCCTGTCGTGTCTTTTACGATCATCTCTGTCTCGCCGACTTTGTGCTGTTTTAGACCCTGTGGTGTCTCTTTCTTTCCTTTCTAACTCGTGGTTACGTCTGTTTCAAGGTCCCATTTAGCGCGTTTAGTATCTGTGTAGTTTTTATCTTGTTGTTAGGTCTGTTTGTTAGCACATGCTGTCTTTCAATCTTCAGGTAAGGTCTGTTTTAAGGTATCTCTCATTGTCCTCATTAAGGCACACTTAGCTGTTATTTTCTGTGAAGCGGTTCACGTGTGACAGCGTGTTTGGTTCAATTCAGGCACAAAGGCGATTAGGAAACACATCATTGTGTGGGCTTAAAGGGATGGTACGGGATTTTTGAAGTGGAGTTGTTTCTTCCACTAAATTACTCGTTGGCCCGTCTGCAGCGGTGCTATAGCTTCGCTTCCATGCTGACTGTTATCTACCGTACGTAGCGCACTTACTACTGATAACTCTCGAACTATCCCTTTAAAGTGTAGCTCAATGTGGACCTTTTGTTTTAGACACAGCTGGAACTGTACCACATCACCTTCCTCTCCATGAGAGGCGTCCAAAAGTGTTTCATTCAAATTAAAGTGCATTTCTTTTAGGTGTTGAGAACAGCCTGTTAACACACCTGACTCACACAACGATCAACTTTCTAAGAGAACTTGTTAAAAATCCTTTTTAGGAAGCGAAACATGAGAATGAGTGAAACGAGAAGCTTTAGATCTCCAGATGTGACTACATTAAAGACAAAGTTGACTTCTCACTGCACTGCATATGAGGAGCCTACAGCCTTTACTGCGCGCGCACATACACACACACACACACACACGTGTACCCTGGCTCTGTGTGTGCAGACACTAATGAATGTTTACATCCAGCTCTGTCAGGCTGAGTGGGCGTTAACTTGAGACCTAGCGTACATTCCTTTCTAGTTAAGTGTTTGCAGCTCATCATTTCCTTTTTAAGGTTTCACAGTAATTACGGAGGTTTCTCTGCAGCTGCCCTAAAACCATCTCTGTGTACACACACCGGATGAGAGGGTGAACAGGAGGAATGTTTCTGTCTTGTGCTCAGAAACACTCCTCTCTGTTTGAGCTCTGAGCGGCTGCATGTGTTTAATATTTTATCATCTCTTATTCTGACATTTCATGTACTTTTTACTTGTTTTCTCTCTGTGTGTTCTTTATGCATTCGAGCCTGCAAGATGTTTCCTTTGTCTCTTCAGAAGCAGCGGTTACATCTGTATGTTCAAATCAACGGAATCTATGATGTGCAACATAACGAGTTCGTAGTCTTGAATGAGTTTTAGAGCTTTCGGCCCATGCTGAGTCCCCTGGACGTAAAGATTTATACTTTAATGTATTCATGTGTGTAATTTGTGTTTTGAAGACCTACAGCATCACCAATATTGAACACATTTTGTACGAAGACAAATGTGTCATCACTTCTTGTCCTTTATTTTGTCTGTCACCAGTCTCAGCACCCATCAGCCAGTCTGACGATGATATATCCTCTGGGAGTGATGTCCCACATGTCTGGCCTCCGGTGTAACCAGCGTTTAGCGATAAACTACTTCCAGCTCAGACTTCCTCCTCCGTGCGCTGCATTGTTTACAGTCCAGTCAGCAGCTCGAGCAGCGACCGTGTGTTCAGATCAAAGGTAAACTCTCCCTCCAGATGTGTCTGCTAAATAAACGCTGTCATCTCTTGGTTCGTCCCATCCCCCGGAGGAGTGCCCGTTCATCTGTCTGTGCTGAGTCTCAGTCTCACTGTAAACAGTAAGTTACACAGAGGCTGCACTCTGGCTTACTGCAGCGGGATGAAGCCCAAACAGAAACAGATTCTCTTGTGATCGACTTTAATTAACGGCTCTTCAGTTTGCTGAAAGAACAACATCATGATGCAGATTAGGAACAACATGGAGCTTTGTCAGGTCTGTCCTCAAGAGGAGAAGAACACTACTTAAAAGTGACAATTCGTTGATGCATTCAGGGAAGTCGGGAAATCTAAACTCTGAACAGCTTTCGTTACACAGCGTCAAGAGAATTTGTTTATAGAGAAAAACAAGAAGCTAAATCGTTGTCAGATCAGGATGTCATTCTGGTCGATTGTGTTCCTCCTCTTTTGCTCTCCTCACGGACAGTTTTTCCTGCACACGCCGCAGCCTGCTGATACGTGATTGGTCAATACTACTCAGACTACAAATGGACTACAAACTGAAACCAGAACACTTCCTGTACAAAAATCTGATACTGGGCCAACAGAACATGTAGAAAATAGAGTCTGTGACTCAAATATAAAGTCGATAAATCGTCTTAATTAAAGGTGCCATCTGCTCATTTTAAATAGATTTGATACTTAAAGGTAGAATGAGTAGATTTGTTGCTCTGTGTTTGCAGACGCACCATTTAAAGGATCACAGCGAGTGAAGAGAGGAAGTGGTGTAAGTAGTGGACGCAGCCTGAGCAGGAGTGTCTTAAACCTGCATTCTCTCTAATGTCCAGCAGGGGGCGACTGCACTGGTTTTAAAATCAGTCTGATTCTATAGACGTCTATGAGAAAATGTTCCTCCTCCTCTCCTGATTTATTCCCTCAGTAAACATGTTCCTGATGAGTTTATGGTCTCAGTCTCTAGTTTCAAGTCTTCTTCAGCACAGCGTGATGTTCATTTAGTCGCTGATGCTCCCAGTTAGAGTCACACAGACCATAACTTAATATCAGTTACCATGCATTGCAGATACACCTTTCTAACCAAGCTAGTATTAGCTGATAACTTAGCATTTGCTAACCCCTTGCTTCCTTTTGTCCAGGTCACTTATTGCTCCAGAAAACCAACATGGCGACAGTTTAAACGCAGCTATAACACAGCAGTCTGTGGTGGCTGTGAACGTGTTATATACAGTCTATGGCAAGATGTAAAAGGTTATATACAACAGCCGCTCTGCACAATGCTACGCAAAGATTTATCATCCTGACCCCTCTGCTTTGAGTGTGTGTGTGTGTGTGTGTGTGTGTGTGTGTGTGAGTGTGTGTGTAGCACAGCCCCACCCACTGTCAAACGGACACACAGAACTGAGTAGTGGGGGTTACACACTCCTGCCCAAAGGTTAACGCCCAGAAACGTCCAAAACTCAGCATAATAACACAGCCGGAGGTCAGACTGTCTGCAGACTGCAGCACAACTCATGTGGGTCACACGTGGTGACTGAAAGGAAAGATTTGAACATGATATACATTGTTTTTCAGGAAAATCCACCTCAGGCCTTTGACTCATGAGGAGAACTGCTCGGCCGCTTGATAAATAACCTGTCGACGTCATAACGGAGACAATTACAGAAAGTCTGCTACAAAGTGAAGACGTTTGAAAACCAGGACAAAGTACGGAGAGTCTTTGAGAGGACTCTTAAGTTGCATTATGGGAAGTGTAGGATCCAGCTGTTGGACTATAATGATGTCGTTTCTTACAGTATTTTCCAACGCTTCATATCCCAAGAATCTGTACAACTCGATGCTCAAAGGTCATTAATGTTCATGAACTACAATCATTGATGAAAGTATTTTTAGTTCTTGAGATATTTGAGATAAAAGTGTTTAATAGTTTATGTGCACTGTGTCACAGTGTCCTCACTGGGATGTTCTTATTGATGTCATTACTTCTTTAAACACATCATATCTGTAATAACTTAATCTGAAGATAATGGAAGTTATGTTTTAGCTATGTTTTTTTAATATTGATCCAATTTATCAAAAATATATTGTGGCCTTATTTCTACATAAACACATAGTAAAAGATATTTCTACGGAAGCCCTAAGCGGACATGCAGCCATACATTTTATTCACTCAGTCACTCCAATTATTTATGTCAACATAACAAAGCTGCAGCACCGTAACGTCAGGTGATCATAACTCGATCCTCAGAGCAAACAGGCTGAAGTGACCTCATCAGTGTGGGACACGGCAGCACTGCTCTGTGATGTCACAGAGACCCAGGGTTACTGTAGTTAACCAAAACTAAAACTAAAACTAAAACTAGCAGTGAAAAAATAATTTTGTAAAATAAAAACTACAATTTTCTCAAAAACAAAAACTAAATCAGCTCAGTTTTTCCCCCTCGATTCACACTGTGGTTACTATAGCAACCACTTTGTCCTGCTCTGTTTGACTTCCCGAGAGACACTGGTCTAATAATAATGGAAATCATTCTTTCGTCCTTTTCAGCTTCTTTAAATCGAGGCTTTCCTCTGAATACCTGAAAAACTAAAACAAGTAAATTCCTCAAAATAAAAATAAAACGACTTATGAATTTTCAAGACTATAACTGCAGTGAGCAGCCTGTTCTGTTTTCGACATGGACAGAGAATTATCCCGTCATCACGAGAAAACCAGCTTTGATATGTCGAGATTAAGAAGTCGAGCTCTGCAGAAAACAGAGTAAATAACATGTACGGCTGCATGTCCGCTTAGGGCTTCCGTATATATCTGTAGTGATATATTATTTTTTCAGAGATTACTTTTGGACTTGTGATAATAGAAATCATCTCTGGTCACATGTTTCATGTTTGTCAGCAGTGTGAGAGGTTTCACCAAAGAGGACTTCTCCCTGCATGGTTTGAAACCTTTGAACATTTTTATGGAGCTGGTTTCAAAACCATGAATATCTTCTAAATATGAGCAATAAATATATTTATAGCAGAAATACAGTACTACTCAGATGTTTCAGCAACCACCCTGGTTGGAAGCCAATAGTACTGCAGAACAGATGATGTGTGTGCCTCTGAATTAGAATAAGAAAGCCCTCTGTCGGCAGTATTTGCAGGATAATTAGGGTTTATGTTCCATGCAGCGAAAACACCAAACTGGGTCATTCAATCTGGACAAACAACTTTATTTCTGGTAATGCATCTATACACTGTACATTCAGTCACTGTAGTATATAAGCATAGCTATTTTCAAACATAATCTCATAAAGTCCTTTACTTTACAATATAGTCCGTGTCGTGAGAGAAGGGGAGGGGCGTCGGTGGACGGGGGGATGAGGAAGAAGGCGTGAAAAGATGAGGGAAACAAGGGAGATAGATGAATAAGCCAAGCTTCTTTTTCATACTGTATATGTGGCGTTAATAAATGGGAAAGCTTACATTTACCTCTTACATAAAAATATTTCTAGAACTGTAAGGTTTATAGAGTATTAGCAGCAGCATAGGGCTAAAAGATACATGAGGATGAGGGGAGACAATCTGCGAGGAGGCGGAGCCACGTGTGTGCGACCCCGCCCACTATCTGATACTGAACATACTGTTAAAAATATATATGAACTGGTGAAAAAAGTCATCAATATAAAGACTCTACAGTAAAAAAAGAAAAGAAATGGATTAACATGTTTATGTAGGGAATATTCTCTTACGCACTGCATTAACTGTTTTTGAAACATCTCAGTTAAAACACAAAGTCAAAAAAACAAAAAAAAAACAAGACAGCTATTGTAAGAAAAGATTTCTTTTTGAAAAAGGAAACACCATGTACATATATTATACAATATCGTAAATGAAAAACATATTTACATGTGTAAATTATTATTCAAATCTTCACACTGGCTAGTATTTGTCATTAATATGGACTTATTGCTGCTTCGGTCCATTATTTAGCAAAATGATTCTCCTTTAGAAAACAAGACTTTGTTAAACCGCTTTTTCTTTTTGCATCGGGAGCGTGAAGAGCCAATGTCGGTATCGTCTCCCTTCTTTTGTAGAAAACCATGAGTAAAGTAAACTACACAGGCTATCACCTCTTTAGAGTGTAAAAACAACTACAAAATGTACCAATTTAAAGTCTGCCAAAGTCGCAGCGTTGTTCTCTGAGCAACATCAGTGATGTGAGATAAGAAAAGGGCTTCACATAATGCCCTCGGTTTTATCCTCAAACTGGGAATAAACAGCTTCGTCTTATATACAACCCAAAGTAACAATTCACCAAAAGCAAGTGGCTTCTCAAGGTCTTCTATAAAAGTTGTTTGAACATGCATATCATCGGTTTCAAATGAAGGAAAAAAGCACTCATTCAGAAAAAAGCCTGTAGCATCGAGCGTTTGTTCAATTGTTCTCTGCATTGAAAAAGAAAACGTTTGTAAACTGGTTCATTTTTAGGAATACTGATAAAAAGAGCTGCTGAGCGAGGGAGGGGCTTTTAATTTGAAACCTGCAAACAGGAAGTAGATGAGAGGCCCAGCCCCAACAGCTTCATCATCACTTTTCCTTCTCTGGAAACCTTTCGCCCACGTCCAGGCACTTGAGGTTGTCCAGCATCGCATTTAGACTTTTTTTTTCTTCTTTTTTTTTGCAAGTGTGAAGTTTTTTTTCTTAAGAACAATAAACGGTGTGTTGCTTTTTCATCTCTTTTCTAAATAAGACAAATTGCTTTATATTGTAGAACACAATAAAACCCTTACACGTACAGTATCAATGCCCAATAACTGACTATATGTATGGCAAACTCTCGCAAATTTCATGCATAAAGAAAATATGAGTTTCTATTGAAAAAAGTGAACATAACAGACGAGCAATAAAATATCTCCACGTTTAAAACAACATCAACAACCAAAGGAAAAATAGCATTAACACAATGTACATTCTGATTGCATTGTACCCACTATGTGACGGCAGATTCAGGCGTCTGCCTCTGGAATAAAATCGCATTTTATTCTTCGAACATGAGACTGTTTGTTCGGCTCCTCTGGCGCTTCGCCCGGCTGACACTCGCTGTAACGTGTCAGTTATTTTACAAAATGAGACAAACTCAGGCCAGAAGTTCAGCCAGCGACAGGTGGAGCCTTTTCTCTCTCCGTTTATTTACAATACTTTGCCTTTAGAAAACAGAACAACAGTATTTATTCGCATATAATCAACAAATGCTTACTGGGTTTATATGGTAGCAGTCATGTATAATGATGTTCTCAAAGTAAATTGAAGACAATAGTGGGAGTACAATGCTTTATAACAGTATTTTGTTATGACAAAGTGCGATTCATTATTGTAAAGTTAAAAAACAACAACATATATTTATATTTACAGACCTTAATTTAATTAAAATGAACATTTTGTGGTTCCTGCCAAAGAGCGCCCCGTCCTGCCCACTGCGATTTCAGATGTTCTGAGTAAAAAACGTGCCGGTTTATCTCTCACACTCACATCTGGAGGATTTTATCTTCACAAGATAAAGACTTCAGGGTTTGACCCAAATGCTTAAAATAACAGATGGAAACCAACGTGTGTGTGTGTGCGTGTGAGAGAGAGAGAGAGACGGCGACTGTTGGATTTGTTATTTATCTTCCCAAACAAGTGCTCTCTAAAAACTTAAACACGGCATGGTTTCATTTTCACCTCCCATCCCAGGGTTTGATGAAGAGAGAGAAACATCAACCCGCCGGCCGCTCGGAGAAATGAGAAAGAAATGATTTAATAAAACAACAATGGGAGGAAAAGACGGGTCGCCTGACCTCCGGGCTCCGTGCTTTCCCCCCTCAGTGGACGGCTATGGCTTCCTGAAAAACCGACAAACCCACGGTGGCACTGTGGAGAGTTCATTTGCTTGTTTTGTTCATCTTCTTATTTATTTGTATCTTTTTATATTTTTTAAACTCCAATATCACAGAGAAACAAAGAAACTGTCTTTTTTTCTTTACATGTCGCTATGTAGTCTCTTAAATAGCTTATAATGTGTTCCTCCATCGTCGTCGTGGCGAGGGTCGGGGGTGGAGACTTTTCAGGGTTAAATGCGAGCCCCGCCCTCCCGGCCACATCGCTCCAACACCTCGACAGCTGTGTGACTCTCATATTATACCGTCTTATTATCACAGGAGAACTCGTTCCCCGCGTTCATGTCAGAGAGAACACAGACACAGACATGTGGCGTGCTTTGCGTCTGGTTTTCTTTCCTGTTCAGAATCCAGGTTTCAGCTCTGTGAGTTCAGAAGGCGCCTGATTTAACAACACGTGTTTCCTCGTCGCAGCATCGTACTTTGCTGCTTCCAGTCCAAGGACCTCTCACGTGACTCTTCGTGGGATGGATCAGGACACAGTTCTCGTCTCGTCTCTTATTGTTAGCGATGGACAGTGTTGCGATGTGGCCGGCCCCGGGCTCCTGGGTGTGTTTATGGTCCGACATGGGCAGAAGATGTTTGGGGATCATGGCGATGGGGGGGAATGGTTGGGCGGTGAGGTTGGCTGCTGGGCTAGTTGTCAGCTGGCGTCTCCTTGGGCGTCCCCTCCTTGTCACTGCTGGATTTGGGCCACAGTTGATGCTGTAGCTCCTTCACCACCCTCTCAAGATGCTCCCTGGCCTCCCGCTCCTGCAGCAGGTCTGCTCGGAGCTGCTCGCGGTCCGCCTCGGCGTGCTGCAGCTTCATCTGGAGGTCCTCGATCTGGAAAACACATGGCAGGAAACAGCTGAAGTTACACAGAGGAAGAGACGGTGTGGTGCATAATGATCCAACCAGCAGAGCGGCTTTGGATCACATGTTACATATATGGTCGAGGGCTCTCAGCCTTTGAGATGGCATCAACCATTGGCCTGACCCTAGTCAACGTTGCCCTTTAAATTGACCCTTTGCTAAACTCCTCCCCCCAAGACCATGGCATGATGTTTAATTCTGCAGCTTCTCAGTTGAATAAGCTGAAGTTTCGATGTGTAGTAACACTGGAAAACTAGTTTGGAAACGATTTCTGCAGGGTCGTCATCATTCAGGACGCTTCCTGTCACGTTATCAAGCTGTATCTTTGAGAGCACTAACATCGTGCTTCTGAAACCTCGCCTGTTTTATCGTCCTAAAGCAAAAATAATGTCTGAAGCATGTTTTCTTAAAGACAGGCTGCAAAGACGACTGCCGTCTCTGCAGGGAGGAACACAGACGCAGCTGGAGAGCATAACCTCCCTCTTGTTTTGTCTAATCTGCATTTCCCATGGTGCTTGAGGGAAGTAGACGTCTCTTCCTGTTTCCTTTCAGAGGGGGACTTATCATACATCTGTGCACTCGGGCTACACCCATTTATTTTCGACAGAGGAAGAGGAAATGTGGCTTTTTTCTTGCCCTCATCTCTGCTGACCTTGAGAGTTTTTCAGACGGTGATACTCTGAAACGTTGCAATTAGTGCGAGCGTGTTGACATACTCGTCTAGAGGCCGTGTTTGACTGTTAGTGTTCATGCTGGTTTCACTTTTACAAACGTTTCTCAAAAGTATCATCTCAGAGTTGAACCCGTTTTTTAAGCTCAAAGCGAGAGTAACTCTTCACATGAACTCGCTCTGACTGACCTGCGCCGAGTACTTTGCACGCAGACGTCCAGCCTCGCAGCCTTTGTCGCAGACCCTCAGCTGCCTCGCCTGCTCCAGCTCCCGCTTCAGACGGATCCGCGACTCGTTGGCCTCCTTCATCTTCTTCTCGCTCTCGGCTCGCAGACGCTCGATCTCCTTCCTCAGATTTCGCTTTGCCTCGGTCGCCTCCCGCAGCTTCTCCTTCTTGGCCACCCGCAGGAACTCCAACTCCTGTGAAGAAGAGACCGTAGACGTTAGCATCAAACAACAACAGCTCCCTTTTTACATGATTTGAATCTATCACGAGTGTAACAGTCTCCCACAGAGCTTATGTAACCTCTGAGAATGCCGGTGGATTTATCTGTCACATGGCTGTTTGACTTTGTGTCTGAGCTGTTGACACCCGAGAGCAGCGGCTTGTTACAGGAGGCTGAAGTGTCCATGTCAGTGTTTACACTGGGCCAAGTCAGGGGTGAGGGCAAAGTGTGGGCTGACAGAAGTTAGGTTTCCTTCCTCTGAATCATTGACAAAGTGTGAGTGTGTGTGTGTGTGTGTGTTAGGGAAACACACCCAGAGCCTACTCATGGGAACATAGCAGTTGGTACAAACACGTCTGTCATCGAGCTTTGTTGGTTTCTACAAAAAGAGTGAGAAGAAACAATCCCCATCACACCCTTTACTCTACGAGTACATGAGAACTGTGTGAGCACGGTGAGGAACCGTCCGGGCCGCGGCCAGCTCGGCTAAACGCAGCAGGAATAATTTAAGGTTTAATGTAAGGCCATTGTTCGTTTAGCCCGGTTGGTCTTGTGTTCTCTCTCCACAGCTCCTCTGATGGAAAGTGAAAGTGGAATACTGTCACACTGCACTCCCTCTTCTCTCTCACCCACACACACTCCTTCGTCTGCGCGTTTTTGTTCTCAGTCCAAGACCAAAAATAAAAATGGAAGTCTGGCCCTTTCCCTTCGCAGCAACATCCGCTCTCATTGTTATCACTTGCCAACTCATGCTAAGCTTAGCGGACGGCGATAACGACTTCTAATCCACTTCTGCATTATGATGCCTGAGCTGGAGTCGACTCCTCAGAGTGCCAACTTTAAAAAAAGTTTCTGTCTGGTCTGATTTCAAGAAGCTTAAAGTCTGCCGGAGCTGTCAGGGGCAGCTCGGGCTGGGAAATCCCATTCTCTCAGCCAGCTCTGATACTCATCACGGTGCACGTACATGAAACACAGTGTAAATATAGCACACGAGAGTGAGAATAGAGACACTTAATCAGCAGGGTGGAAGATCTAAATACCAACACTACACAGTGAGATCAGGCTGCTGCTGCGGGCAGAACGGGAACATATTCAGAAGCTTTGCTCGTGTTATTCTCCCTGTGTTTGCTGTTCAGGTGAAGCAGTGTGATCCTGAGTATGATTCAAACTGTTTGAGAAAGAAACTTCAAGGGCAAAGCAAGTCCAAGTCAAGTCAGTAGTCAGGCCATACAACTACAATCGAGGTGTCGAGTCAGTCGAGACAAATTAAATTAAAAAGTCAAGTCTGACGTTAACCAAGTGAAGACTTGACCCGTCAAGGGTTAGGGTTAGTTAGGGTTAGTTCAACCAAGTTCAACCACAGTCCAATTCCATCAACGCACGGCCAAATCAAGTCCGAGTCTCAGGTGAATCAGGAGAACTTCATGTCATATCTCGAGTCAGTCAACATGCCACTCTGAAGGACAACTGGTAACATGACACTCACTAAGGTCAACACACTTCATACATTTGTCCTTCAGTTAAAGGTTGAAACAGATCTCTACCTGCTGGAGGCTGCGTTTGGCCTGCAGAGCCGACCCCAGCTTCTCCTCCTGCTTCACCCTCATCTTCACGATCTCGTGCAGGAACTTCTCCTTGGACTCTTTGGAGTCGAGGCCGCTGTCCAGCGCCTGCCTCAGGCTCTCCAGCTCCGACTCCAGCCCCAGCTCTGGAGGGGTGACGGGGGCAGGGACGGGTGCGACTGCAGGGGGAGTGCCCTCGGCCGACGTGACGGTGCAGATGGACCCCTGGGCGCCTGGCGAGCTCAGGTCCTTGGCTGAGCTGCTGGACGAGGTGAAGGATGGTGACGACAGGGAGGACAGGGACGAGGTGACTGTTGGAGAGACCAGAGACACGACAAAGGGTTAGGTTTAGAGAGCTCAGTTTAGCTAGCAAACAATCTCACACATCTTGTTTCTGGTTCTTTGCTTACATTCGTCACGGCTCTCCACCTCGATCTCCACCTCAGAGTCCTTGTCTTCCTGAGGTGGGGGCGGTGGTGGCAGCTTGCTGGCAGCTGATGGCGGAGGGCAGGGGGCTTCTGGAGCCGGGAGCTCCCCTGTGGCTCGCCTCTTGCGGGGCCTGGAGGTGGCGTGGGCTCCCTCACCTGGGGGTTCGCCTCCACTTGGGTGGGAGGTGCTGGGAACCGAAGGGGACATGGGCCCCACCTTCCCCAGGGGCAGCGGTGTGAGGGCAACATTGGGGGCCACAGCTTTCTCCAGGCTCTTGTAGTTGTAGAAGCTGAGAGGAGAAGAAGACTGTTTAACTTTGTGTCTCTTTATGTTTAAAGAACAAACCAAGGTGACTTCATTAACAGCTGAATTCTGCATGAAAGCAAACACAGCGAGCACATATTGAAGGCTCTGATTTGAGCAGCGTTCTCCAAACAGGGTAAAGAAACACTCTGATAAAGAGCCTGCAGCTTCATCCTCCCACTTCATGAGAAACTGGGCCAGATCTGCTGTGATACGCTGCAGCCTGCACGGCCATCACTGTGCCAAGTGGGTGCCCACAGTATGAGTGTGTGTCAGATGTGTGTGAATGGTGTGTGTGGGAGGCTGTGGTACAGTCAGACTTGACCCCTCTGACACCAGCCCACCCAGACAAGTGAGAGAGCATGCTGGGAGCTCATCAGACCCAGATGAACAAAATGGATGTCAGAGAAGCTTCTAGAAAAGTCCAGATCGTTTCACTGTTTTTAATTCTTTTAAAGAACTGCGTGGGGAGGTTTGCTGTTGTCCGCACGGTGCGGGGCTCACCTGTCTCTCAGCAGGGCCAGGGGGTGACTGGACGGCTCCTTTTCTCCAGCAGAGATGTGGGGGGACCAGGGTCTGAAGGCAGAGGGCCTCTGCCTGGGCTGGATGCAGTTAAGCCCCTGAAAGCAGGAAAAAATATGCTTACACTTTTGCAAAAATCAAGCAGCTGTCGACGTCCACAGTCAGTTTATGATTTCAGCCTCATTCTAACAGCGTTCAGACCGAAAACAAAAACAAATCGTTTTTCTCATTTGTTGAACACAAACACAAATATTCTTCCTTCCTTCCAGATGCATCAGAAAACCACTGCCATCGTGTCGGGGTTCATAACCTCCGAAGATCTTTTCGCCTCATGGTTACCTCTACGTTTATTAGTCGTATTTAAGAACCCAATTCTGCAGCCTATAAAAAGTTCTGTGACTGAGATCTGACCGTTTCCTCGTCTCTCTGAAAGGTTAGAGTTCACCACACATGATGGGGTTTCCATATTACGCAAGTTTAAGCTTTTATAATACCTTATTGCTGGTTTCAAATATTCACACATTAGAGTTAGTGTGCTTTTAGTTTGCAGTCAATTCTTTCCATCAGTTTTTGTTTTTACATACGTGTTAGTGATTTTTAACAGAATGTGCTGAAAAATCTTTCATAATTTTTCATAAGAATTTGCTTCAGTTTCAGGATGCTCTCTGCTAAATGTCATACCTGCAAGAGTATTTCTGCAGCTGCAGTCGCTCCATGTGTGCACTAACATCTTGTAGCCAAAGGCATCTTTTAAAAAAGAGGTTTTTGGGCCCCCGAGACCAAACGGCCCCGAGTGGGGAGTGGTCGTCATCGTCTTGTGATGGCCCACGTCGTAGGCCTGCTCTACATGTAGACTGTAAGAGTGTGAATACCTCCTCGTAAGTAATCGTGCTGCAGAGACTGATTCATTGTTTCTAACCTGATCTCCATGTCGGATTTTTAGGGAGTATTGATCCTCCCGGTGAACATCCATCATGATATTTCGGATGTATCGCGTTACGCTGAGATCTAGAACTCCTTCTCAGAAAGTGAACCTGTGCAGCTCGTCGCGTCTACAGTTTCCCTCCTCTGTTTGCACCGCTTGCCAAATCTAAATTTAAGCACGACCCTGTTCCAAAAACTTCTGTATAATATTACATGACATCTCATCTCTTCCCGTGCATCATCATCATCAACATCATCATCATCATCTCCTTCCTGAGCTTAGCAACACCAACCTTATTGGAGGCGGCGAGGGACTGGAGCCAGTCGTGCTGCTTCTCTTTGTCGCACAGCGGGGACTGCGAGGGGAAGTCTTCATGTTTGGACTTCTTGAACGGGATGGGATCAGACACCTGCGAGACAGGAAGGACAGTTCAGTTTAAAACATGTAGGATAGCTTAAAAAGGTGAAGTCTTAGAACAATATTATGTGTACTTCTTATCTGATGTGTTTCATGGCGGCAGCTGTGAAGTTGTGCTGCAGGACAGTCGCAACAAAGAGACTTGTAATCTTAATTAAGAGTGAAAAACGAGCAGTTATGAAGTTTAAATCAGGACAACACTCCGTCTGCAAACAGGAAAAGAATCTGTCCGACCTCAGACAGGTGTCAGTGTGCAAACACGTCCGACACAAGTCGATTATTTTTCCCACGTGGTGTAAACGCAGCACATGTTGCCCACTTGGCAGCGGGCTGAGGGCTGTCACAGTAAAATGTCAGTGAACTGAAAATGCACCCAATAGAGTCAGACAGGCCGATAACTGTGTGTGTGTGTGTGTGTGTGTGTGTGTGTGTGTGTGTGTAGGGCTGTCTGATAGGGGAGTGCCAGCGGAGGTGTCTGATAGCTGGAAGTGTGTTTAAATGTAGGTGTGGTGTTGACTTTGTGTGTGTGTGTGTATATTTATACGACTGGGGAGGTTACATCAGGGTTACCAAGTTGCATGCACAGACACACACGCGCGCACACACACACACACACACACACACACACACACACACACACATAGAACCAGGTTATGGCGCTGTCTCACACACCCGTCACACACAGTATCCAATACAGTTAGGTGTGTTTGCTCATGGGCAGCCAAGAGAGGAGGCAAGAGGTGACAGAGGTGGGGCAGTGTGTGTGTGTGTGTGTGTGTGTGTGTGTGTGTGTGTGTGTATGATTGTGTCTGTCACACACAGACACACTCATACAGACAGACAGACAAGTAAGGGTTTGTTTCTCTTCCCTCGTTGGTTCGGCTGGCTTTGCAGCTATGACCTCAGCTTCTCCAAGCTGTGGCTGTCACTAGCTGCCACACATACACAATCACACACACGCACACAATGTCTGGCAATTCTTTGAACAAAGTGTGTGTGTGTGTGTGTGTGTGTGTGTGTGTGTGTGTGTGTGTGTGTGTGTGTGTGTGAAGTTAGGGAGTGTGTTAGTCCTTTCTTCATGCTACCTGGAACCTGATTTCAGATCTCTGTATAAAGCCAGAGCTGCTGGAGGACAGATTACACAGCTAATCAAACACAGCAGGAAGTGAATTATCCCGCTTTAAGTCCACCTGAACAGAGACTGAACTACTTCTCAGAGGTCTCATGTGAACAGGAAATGCTTCACATAAATGACACCTTTAATATTCGGCTTTCTTAAAACTTCTACACTTTCAGATCTTACAGAAACATTGTTTGAAGAGAGAGCAACACCACCACTAATTTAACATGTTGTTCATTTGTGAATATTTGTCTGAAATGGGCTTAAAAACACAAATCCTCTAATGTTCTTCATAAACAGGTATTCTTAAGATAAACCAGAAACAGCCTTTCTTCCACGCCACCAGACTCCATTTACAAAAACTCTCGTTTTATCTCGCAGATTACTGGAGTTGACAGTGTAGCACGGTCGTTTGGTTGTTTTGTCATGTATTACAAAAATATTGTGTTGGATCCAAAGTAATCATTTAAACACCAAAGTCACACAATTACACAAACAAACTCACTGATCAAGTCAGCTGCACACAGTCAGCTCCTGTGTCCTGTGAGGGAAAATCTCTGTTTTTGTCAATGGAGTCTGGTGTGTTTGCAGAGAGCGATGAAAACAATCCTCTTCCTCTGTAACAAAAAGGTCTATCTCTGTAGGGATCCTTTCTGTCATGTTGTCACACACTTAGAAGAACAATCTGAGCCTGTCAGTGGAAACAACAAGAACTTTTAGTGGACGACCTTTGACCCATCAAGGATTATGTTGCAGCCATTACAGCCTGTTTCTTGTCGTACCTTTTGATCATTTAAAACCCAAAACATGTAAAAGAAGAAGCAAGAAACATGCGGAGGAAAGCTGCAGGTCTCTTGACTTCTGGAATAACTGTACATGTATGTTTCTCTCTCTCTCTCAGCGTGTAGAGGTCATGTGTTGGAGGACAGGTCACACATGTGATGCAGATCAGCTCTGTCAAACCAGCAACATTTCTACAGGCGATAAACTCACTCGTACAGTTCCCTCTCTCTCTCTCTCTCTCTCTCTCTCTCTGCATGTCTCTCACTCTTATTTTCTCTCTGTGAGGATCTCCCTCAGGAATCTGCAGCACTGTGCGCGTGCACACACACACGGCACCCCCTGCGTGGTGTCAACAGGTGGTCATTTGTAATGGGCTTAGACTCTCTCTCTCTGTATCTGTGCGTCTCTCTGCCATGTTGGCAGCGTGTCGCGCGTAACCACATGTCTGTGTAATCAGAGCCGCTCTCTCAGGAAAGTAGCGTGGCTAGACGGACAAATACCGGCGAGGTCTGCTGACGTGACAGCTGTCCTGGATCCGACACGGACCTGATGTGCAGCTCTGCGACTTTCAAAGACTTTCCAGGACAACACCTGACTGCCTCGATGACCATGGGACGTCTCTAGCAATGTGAAGTTGTAGGAGAAAATGTTTTTCTTAAGGCTTCTATTGAGTCTTTCAAATATGCATATTATATTTTCAATGCATTTCATTTAAAATACAGTAAATAAGAGAAATCTGACATCATTGAAGAGCTATTTTTATACAAAAAGCTCCATCCGAGATGTTGATGTCCAAGGACATCAGTTACACGTGGTTTTCATTGGTCCTCATGTAGCGTCACCCTGAATCATTACTGCATCTACAGGCTGCAGGATTCATCGTCCTGCAGCTTTAACAGGAAGAAATCCAGATTTCACTTGTAGTTTGTTGGTTCAAGAAAGAAAAGTGTTCTTTAGTCAGAAGTGAAGAAGCGCTTCACAGGCTGTGGTTGTTGTATGTGTTAAAGAAGACAAACACTGCAGCAGTAGATAGTCCTTGCTGTGGTTGGCAGGTTTGTGGGTTATCTAGAGATGAAGAGATGTGGCCTACATATCAGGGCAGCAACGCAGGGCCAGAGGCAAGAGGCTAGAGCCTGCAGTTCATTTCCCACACACACACACACACACACACACACACACACACACACACACACACTGCACTGCGTCTGGGCAAAGTCTCTGTGCCACGTGCCCGCCCTCATCTCGTGGATTACCGGTTGCCAGCGCCGCGGCTTTCCGTCAGGGCGAGATCCGGCCCCGGTAATCTTGGACGGAGGAGAGCGTCAGGGGGTCAGCAGTTGGCAGCTGAGCTCGCGGGGCTCAGCGAGGGAGGGAGGGGCTGCAGGGAGCGAGAAATCTGCATGTCTAGATTACTGAGCAGGGACGGAGAGACGTGCAGCGAACAGACAGCCGGGGAGGGAACTCCTGCTTTAAAGGAGGTTTCAGGTGATCCTGTGAAAACACGTCACTTTAATGTGATCCACTGGAAGTGATCCCGTCAGAGAGCGTGATCTATTCTGACGGGGGGCCCTGGGATCAAACATTATCGCACTGGCTGAGGGTGTGCAACATAAAAACGTGAGAAATCCTCACACACATGTGCACACGCACACACAAACACACAGACCCTGACCGAGGGGTGAGAGGGGGTGAGAGGGTGAGGGGTGGGGGAGAAACTCGACAGCTCTCTCCTGATAAGACTCTGACTTACAGCAGGTGATAGACCTGAGCTCACTTCAAAGACACACACAACGCATGTGTGTGAGTGTGTGTGTGTGTGTGAGTGTGTGTGTGTGTGTGTGTGTGTGTGTGTGCGCGCGCACTGTATCCCCTCTATGATCCGGGCTGGATTACACAGCATAGACAGGAAGTCACACGTCTAAAATAAGGCTTTTAGATTAGGCGAGGTGTGTGTCAGACGTGCTCAGACTGCTCCGTCTTTACACTCGACAGCTCACAGAGAACATGACACCGTGACATCGTGTCGAAGAACTAACATTACACTGGTCCTAAACTGGCACTTTATTAACCCTTTGAGCTCTGCAGGAGAAACACTCCCTCTGTGATTGATATGTCTTATTTCAAAAGGCCGAAGCCTGAGCTATCTTTTGCAAACACAGGGAGTTATCTTTCTGTTTGAGTTTTTATTTAAGATCGATTTAAAACGGAAAGTTAAAAAATGATGTCACCTGGCCTTCTTGCAGCTGCCCACGCTGTTCTTACCGCAGACCTGCAGAGTAATGATGTCATGAACACGAGATGACGAGCTTTCCTTTGCAACAAAAAAAAAAAAAGGCTTTGGCTGGCGAAGCTTTTATTTTAGATGGATTTAAACATGAACAAACAGCAACATTTTATAATTGATGCTCTCCGTGTGGAGCTGCAGCGCTCGGTCGTCTAACAGTTTATATTTTCAAGCGAAGGAAAGACACAAAAATCATAGCTGGCCCTTTGAAGCACATATCTGTCAAACGCTAATTTACAGCCCCTTACTTCACACAGGGCAGCTAGGAATAGCCCCTGCATGAGAAACGCACAAAGCCGCGAGTCATGGGGCAGCATGTGTGGAAACAGTGAAAGTGGCAGCCTCGTCTCAGCTGCCATCGGGGGGCCCCATGCAGGGGCTCCTGTGTGAGCATGTGTCCGTGGATGGGTGGATGTGTGTGTGTGTGTGTGTGTGTGTGTGTTTGTATGTGTGTGTGTGTGTGTGCAGCAGAGACAGGATGGGTGGAGTGATAACAGTCTTCTCGGTTCGAGTCTGTCTGTGCCTTTTGAAACCCTCACAGTTTGAGAGCACTTCCTCTGTCTGCAGGACGCTGCTGTGTGTCTCACTGATGCACGAGCAGCATGTCATGAACATTACACAGTGAAGAAGTCCTAACAGCCAGAGGACACCAACATGTACAACAGCCCTCTAACCACCTGATTTAGGGTCTGCTCAGGACATTTAAATAGAGGTGCATTAGATCAGTAACGAGGGAGAACTCCCCTCTGAGGAGCAAAATGCACATACATGGAGTTTAGAGAAATTACATAACTGCTGGTAAGACGAGTGGGGAAATGAAACTTTCACATGCTGACCTTAAAGCAATGACTTCTTAGGAAGTTGTGCACATTCAGAAATGTTCCCTATAGAAGTCTCACGCTGGGAAAACGCCCCAGGAGGAATGCACGAAATGTTCCAGCAGAGCTTCTTTGGGACACACTCAGGTCTTTATTCTGTTTCACCTTTTTTTAACTAATCAGAAAGTTCGTTTGTTGTTTCGGGACGGTCACACACGAGTCAGTCAGGGGGATCAGACAGAAGATGTTTCTGTGGCATTCTCTCCATGACGACAATAAGGCGTCCGATGAAGAATCCTTGTTCACTTAATCGGAGTTCAGCAGTGAGGAAAGCAGCACATTTCAGGTAAAGGTTATCTGGCGAGGAAGCGAGGAGGAGCGAGGAGGAGCGAGGAGGAGCGAGGAGGAGCGAGGAGGAGCGAGGAGGAGCGCTGAGACGCTGCCTGCTGATGAAAACACGAGTGTCACTCTGAAGTCTGCCAGCTTTAAGACGAGCCGCTCTGGTGACAGACGCCTTTACAGGAGGGAACACTGAATCTGTTTCTTGACACAACCTGTCATTTCCATCTAACCCGCCACCTAGTTTCATTTTCTGCCCCTCCCTCCCCAAACACACCCCCCCCCCACCCTCCTCACCCTCGCTCTGTTCGTCTATCTGTCTGAGTGCGTTTCCTGTGTCATAGATTACAGGATGTCCTCTACAAACAAGCAAGATTCCAGTCACACAGAAAGCAAGCAAGCAAGATGAGTGAGACAGAAAGTTCACAAAGCATTATGGGTACTAAAGCCAGCGCAATCTAAGGGGACAAGATGTCTGTGAATGATGGCAACGTGATTTAAAGACAATCCAGAAGCCCGTCAAATATGTAAATCAGGACTTTCTGAGAGTTTTAGAACTTTGCAGCTTATTCCCAAAGTGTCTCTGTGAGAAAACAAAACTTATACTTTATACTTTACCATACATCATACATAATATCTCATGTTTCATTTTTTTTTAGATCATTTAGAACAACTGCTCTGAAATAAAACAAATCCTTGTAAGAAGAAACACAATGTCTGAAAAACTACAATAAATGATTTATAGTGATGCATGTTCCTCTGCCAAATATAAATATAACTTTATCATGATACCACAAAAATAACAACGAGTTCGACACATCTGTGCAGGTTGTTCTAAGTTGATTTATTCTGCACGATGTTTGATAAATTAGACAACAGAAGCTGCTTTAGTCTTTCCTGCAGCTGTAAACCAGATCTAACAGTCAGTGAGAATCTTCACACGTAGACGACATGAGAAGATTGTGAAATGTGTGACAGCTCAGAGGAGTGGGCCGCATGTTGCTCCTGTGTGTATGTGTGGGTATTCTTTAACACCATTTCCTTTACAAAGAAGTCTTTCCTGCTTTGACCACATAATGTTCCTGAGTGTGCAGCAGACCGCGCTGCTGTCAGAGACAAACAGGGTGCTAAACACCCCCCCCCCCCCCCACCCCCCCTCCTCAGACTAAACGGAGATAAAAGGCCAAACAACCTGTTTTCTTTGCTCTTTCTTCGCTCAGGAGGGCGAACGGAGCCGCACCCTGCCTGTGACCTGACTTTGGCCTCCCTGCATGTCTTGCTCAGGGGCCCGTAGTGGTGGAAAGGGAGGGGCCCCTTCCTGGAGGCAAAGTGAGAGCGTATATTCAGCATCGGCCACAAAAGAGAGAACAGAAGCCGCACATGCTGGGAAACAAACAGGTGTCAGACAACATGTCGTTCTGCTGTTTGTGCGTTAAAACCCTGACATGGGTCTGAGGCTGTGAGCTTCACCCTGAGCTCTGAGCTGCTTCATGTCTGACAGGAGCTGAGCAGTGAGCTGTTCGCTCTGCAGAGTTCCTTTCTATTTCAATATCTCCGTCTGAATGCCGCTGACTCCTCTCCCTCTGACTGTGCGTGTGTGTGTGCGTGTGTGTGTGTGTGTGCGGTGTAACACCCAGACGAACATACAGGATAAAAATATAGCGCGCACTGTGGCGGCTCACTCGAGTGAGATTCCTCGACTGTGTGTTTGTGGGTTACACACACACACACACACGCACACACACACACACACACACACACGCAGAGCTCCAATTTTGGCATCTAGCTCATCCCACCGTCGTCTCCTTGGCTGAGGAGTCACACAGAACAATAGGGCCTCTGTCTGCAGTGAAGTAAATAGCAAAAACACTTTACACAGTTACAGTCAAACTGCTGCAGCGCTGCACTGCGAAGGATCAAATTAATCTCATTATTCAGACTCTCTGCGGCACTGACTTCAAGATGAACTGGTTTGCTGACTACACTTGAAATGACCTCATCTAAAATTCACTTTGATACAGTGAGCAGTCATTTCTCCTGCGCTCAGCACATAAGTTACTCTGTTTATTCACCTCAAGTTTAAAAGGAGCAAGTATTAACTGGTAGAGAACAATGTTAGGACTGGAAGACGCCTGCCAGGCACAAACTGGCAAACACAGCGTGTGTGTGTGTGCAGATGTGCAGACTATCAGGTAGCTGTATACAGACTGAGGCCCCCGCAGTACCTGCCCGTGCTACCTCTCCCCTCCTAACCCATCATTTATCCCATTAGCAGGGAAGCGTCTCCTACATTCCCCTGCTACTTGAAAGAAAAACAAAAAGTCTGACGCTGTTTCCACGCTCCGCGCCAAAAACAGCTTGTATTGATAGAAAACATGCTCGCTCTCCTGTCACCTCCCAGAGCTGTCCTGGAGCGACAGTATGACGCTGACTCCTCAATGCCTTCTTATTTCAACATTTCCTTTCATACATTTCAGAGGGTTTTTTTTCCAAGTAAACTGTGTGGCACCAAGTCTGCTGTTGGTCTCCTTTTCCGGGAAGAGTCCAGAGAGACTGAAAGAAAAAACAGGAGAAACCTCCCAGAGCGGCCGTCGCTAGGCTAAAGGCTAAACTCGTGAAACAACTGCCAGATCTCAAAACCTTTCAATAAGTAAACAAATGTGTCTTTGAATAAGTTTAAACCTCGTAGCAATATGTTGTAGAAGATTGATTCAGCGAGCAGCCGCAAAACAGGCTGTAATGGCTGCAACATAATCCTTGATGGGTCAAAGGTCGTCCACTAAAAGTTCTTGTTGTTTCCACTGACAGGCTCAGATTGTTCT
>NW_027211637.1:1342500-1350000 GCF_022749685.1 Semicossyphus pulcher | reverse complement strand
GGGAGCTCCCTGAGACGCTCCCGGCCCCTCGGCCTTTGAACACACACTCAGGAAGTTTTCACTAATCTGACGGGATTAAGACGGGTTCACGTTCTCCGGTCTTATGTTTGAAATCTGACATGCACAGTTAGTTTGCAGAGGAGGTAGAAGTGCTCACATTCTTTACTTTAGTAGAACTACAAACACAGACACCAGCGGCTGTTTCTGTGCTAAGCTAACTGAAGCTAACCTCGTACTTGGAGTGAACTTCAAATCAAAGAACAACGCAGTGAAAATAATGAACGTTAACTTTGCTCCAGTGCGTAAATCAGCTGGATGAGGAACGTCTCGCTGCTGCTCGTCGGCCATGTTGGCTGCTTCACTTTCATCCATGCGGCTCCGAGTTCTTGCTGTCGCGCACAGACATCACGTTCACTCGTCGCCTCTTCTCCACGCTCCACTTTAAGGCATTTAGTGGGTTAAAAGGTCTGTGCAGGCTTCCTCATAATGGTTTCCCATACTGTGAGTGCCTCGTGTGTGCGTGTTCTTACAGTTTTCCGTGCATTTCTCCTCCTGTCAGCGAGGAGGATGAGGGGGATTTAAGCAAGGGAGGGGGCTTGCAGTCAAATCCCCTCTCATCTTACAGGCATCATTACGCCTGCTAAAGCCTGATCCCTGGAGCCCTGCACTACCAGGGACCGGGACAGACCACCAATTACAGTCTTAACCTCTCTGTTGCCCTCTCTGTCTCTATCTCCCTGACACCTAGACTGTAGCTGCAGGGGCTGATAAAGATGCTGCCTCACGGGAGACGCTGAGCGCTGCCGCCATTAATGACAGTTTCTGCTGAGCCGGAGCTGAGCGCACTGTTTCTTCTTAAGTCCACAAATATTTTCTCAGTGTTTTAATCCTGTCCCTGCTGGACTGTACTGAGAGACTGCAGCTACTTATATCATAGATTACTCTGAACTGCAGGATGAAGAATGCTACGGACACGTTATTAATAATGACTCAGGTTTAAACCAACTCTTGCACACGGCACAGGGCTTGGTGGAAGGATAATTAGTGAACAACAACGTACAGCAGGTGGACCCTGAGTGCACCTTCTTTCTTGTCCAGAGTTCTCCAAAGAATCAAGACTGCGATGGCCAACATCCAACATAATGCAGTGTTTTGCAGTCACAGTTGAGTAAACTGACTGATATGCAAACGACTGCTGAGCTGTGTTGCAGCTGAACGCAGCCTGGACTCATAGACTTGATTTTCTGTTCAGGTAAAGCTTCCAGCTCACAGCTACAGTATAAATAAAAGGCTCATGGGATGGTAATTCACAGATGGAGTGGTCTGCTGTGACTCAGAGACTGTAAATGAATCGTTGATAACATAAACAAGCCTGCAGCACTCGAGACAGCGAAGGTGATACGATGTTTAGAGGATAATGGAAGGTGTGAATCCAACAGTGTGTGAGACTGTGAGAGCCTCTTACATCCACAGGAGCACCTGGAGGAGTGCTGAGCCGCCGTAAACACGGGAGGTCACCGGCTCCCAATGAATGAATAAATATATGTGTGATTAAGCAGTTCAGCCATGGGCGTCTGTGTTTACAGCCGCTGCTAGCTGTAAACACTGCAGAGAGGATGCGAGTGGAAAACACGTAGTATTTCTAATATTGGACTGTTTTTGGCACCGGAGATAAAATACTCCATCCAGACCCGATGGTGCCTGACGGCTGCAGAGACACATCACACAGGGACGAGAGCTCAGGTCCCAGCACCGGAGACATTCTGCCCAAAGCGTGAGCTCATGAGACACGTCGGATCTGGACGTTGGGGCAGGATGTGCTCGGATTAAAGACTGTTTGAGGGATTGATGCTCTCAAGTATAGGGTGTCCTTTCTTTCAGGGCTCGAGGCCTGCTGGTCCTGTAGGCCTTCAAACTGCCTCCGAGCAGAGTCACAGATTACTACTCCCAGAAAGAGTTGCACTTTGAGACACTGTAACATGAAACATGGGACAACATGGGAGAAAGAAGCCCATGCCTTTGTAAGAACCATGCAGGTATTTTGAAATTCTTAGGAATATATGTTTGAGAGTTCCTGCACCTCTTCCATGTGACGACTATAAAGCCGCTCTGTTGCTCCAGCGCCCGGCTGAGGCCACGCCAGAGCGTGGGACCACAGAAGGCCTCCGTGTTTGCACCGTGTCTCTGCTCCAAATCTTTTCTTCTACCATAAAAATTAAAATCTGAATTCTCTTTCAGGATTATTTCAAATTAAATACAATGTAATTCCTTCAAATCTTAAATATCAAACATATTTGACTGATTGATGGATGAATGTGCGCAGAGCTTAAAGCTGCCCTTTGGCCCTCCAGCAAATCCTCCGCCCGCCTGTCCAGCGACGAGCCCTCACAGTTCACACAACAAGCAGCCTTTCAGAGTGCACGGCTCGGATGGCCAGAGGCTGCACTCCTCTTCCTTCCTGTCTGTGGGGTGGGATTAGGTCAGCTGGTTCAGACAACGTGTCTAGCCACCGCCACTCTCCTGACCAGGCCCGGGTCTGACCGGCCCTGCAGCCCCGACCTGCAGGCTCTTTAGACAAACCACCAGACACACCCAGTGCTCACGAGCAGACAGCAGCTCCCTGTGTGCTGCGTAACAAGGCGGCTGTATCTATTGATGGCTGTGTTTGTTGTAGTTGGGCATTAAGCGGGCCAAACATGGCCGCACTAATGCATCTGCAGACATGGCGGGTCAATTAGAGCACCACACTTAGCCCATCATCTAACATGGAGGAACAAGCTCTTACACACGCTGCGGTCTTCAAGTGTTATTATGTGTAGAGACAGAAAAGCAGGAGGGGGGGGTGAATGAGGTGAGCTGTGTAAAACATGACAAACTATCGAGACTGAAGTTAAAGCCGTTCAGGTGTTTAACCCTGTGGGCGGCGGCCTGCGTCACACAGGATGTGTGTGTGTTTTATGGTTTAGCATTGATCATCGACGCATGAAGAAACTCGACACCATGTTTTCTAAACCAACCAAACTGTGAGAGCTTTGTTTGGTGTGTGAAACAGTCACAGTCTGGTTAGGTTTCGGAAAAGTTCATTTTGGCTGAAATGAAACATCATCGTGTTTTGGTTTTATTGGGAACACTCTGGTGAGAAACTGTTATTTTAGGAAATCCCTGCAGAATCTTTTTTCCAGGAGCGATGGAGGCTAATTATTATGTTTGGTCGACACAGAATCCTCTCGATTGCCCAAAGTATTTCTTGCCCTCAGCCGTTTACCAGACCCTCCGCCTGCTAAACACCACATTTTTAAACTCCACAGCCTCGGCCTGTTTGCAGACTTTCCAGTATAAATCTGTCGTCTGAAACCGAGTCCAAGATAACCCTGATTATATAATGAGGGACTTTACCCAAATGTTTTCACAGAGTGTGTAGTCTGCAAGTTTCGTTCTCCTTCCTGGGTTTGTACAGAATGATTCAGTCTGGTTTCTCCAACGCATCATGACCTCACCAAATAACAAACAGGAAGCTCATGAGCAGCGACTAAAGCTAGTGAAGTGTCCTGCATGTTCAGAGTAGCGTTACAGCACAGACGTCCCTCCACTTCCCAGCAGCCCTCACACAGTAAACACTGCAGTATCATCAGAGCGGGCTCACATTAGCAGCGTTTGCATCAGTTAAAAGCTCTCACAGTGAGAGGATCTGTCAAGTGAAAACACCTGAATGTGTCCGCTGATTGCTTCCCTTCACTCAGACAGTCTAATGGTATGCAGATGAGAGGCTTCGTGTTTTTGTTTTGGTCATGTTACCACTGATGGTCTCCCTGCCGCTTGTGTTTTCACCCAGGCGGCGGATGTGGCCTGGATGTGAGAAGCATTTGTATAATTCTCATCAGAAATAAAAACCAGAATAGCTCACACATAACTTCCAAAACATTTGAGGTATTTGGTGCATTTAAAGGTCCTCCAAAAATGCCTCCAATGGCACACCCTGTCCACTGCAGAGCTCGTGTTACATCTCTCTAAAAAAGGCAGAGTCTGAACTTGCTCAACCAAATGTAAATTGATTTCTGCCAGACAGGAAGTTAGCAAGTGCAAGATAAGAAAGGAGAAGTGTTTCAGCGAGAGAATGAGGTCATGTCCTCCTCGTGCCAAGAGCCTCGTCTCAGGGACCTTTAAGAACAGAAACAGCGGCCGTGTTCCTGTAAAGCTGCAGCAGGAAACTGTGGCTATTACGAGTCATTAAGCTGCAGGCCGGAGCTCCAGCTAACACGTTAAGGGTTTATCAGGGAGGGGAGGGGGGGGAGATGCTTCCACTGCTGCATCCATGAAGTATTCCAGGGAAGAAAACTGTCCATGCTCTCCCAAACTGTCACATGCGTTTCCCTGAGGTGAGAGACTCTCCAGTCAGACTCTCGACACACTCGGCTGAGGTGAGAGAAAATGGCTGCCGCTGCACGCGCTGCATGTTCCCTGTGAGCGTCTGCAGGGCTCAGTCTGCCGGCTGACTCGGGAAGTGGAGGCATAATGGTCGGGGTTGTTAGCGAGCACTCCAGTTGCGCTGTGATGGGAATGTTTTCGACAGCTTTCAGACACTTGGCACTAATGATGTTCTGCATGCCCCGTGGCCAGCTGGGAGGTTTTTTTTTCCTCCATCCAATCAGTGTGTTGAACAATTTTACCAGCAGCAACGCAAACATGTAGAAACATGCCAGCTCAGCCAGAAGCTGCTGCTTTGGACTAAACATGTTCCAGAAACAGAAAGTGTATGTGTCTTTATCTAATAACGAAACTCTTAGAACTCTGCGGTAGAAATGGTCTGCCATGTGTACCTTCAAATGCTTCATATCTCTAAAACTTTAAGGTTGTGTTAGTTAGAAGTTATGCGCCAAGCCAGTGACCAAGTTATGCTTTCAGATGCCCGGTGGATCGTCCCTGAGAAAGACCAACATGACTCAGATATTATATCAATATCAATTTGTCCTGCGAGTTTCCCTAAAGCAGATGACTCTGTTGAAACGTGGCTGTAAATTCAATCTCTGTCATGTTGGAGACGAAGCCTTTAATAGGTGAAAGCCTGGTTAGATCCAGTCAGACAGAGCGGACAGGAGGAACGAATCAATGAGCAGCAGAGGCTCCCCGAGGGCCGGCGCAGAGAGGGGGGGTTATTGTAAATCAATTGTCAGCCAATTCATTTCCATTGATAGCATCAGAATAATGACATGCTGTAATAAAATGGTAATCAGGGCCTTTAGCTGCGGGCGGCCGAGAGTCGTTTGACTATCTGAGCTGCAGGGAGAGCGGCAGTGGCCCACATTCTCCGCTCCGAACATGTGTGCATTTATTCATGTGTGTATGTGCTCGATGAAACGTGTCATTTGTTTTTGTTGTGGTGGGATGCGTGTGCGTGTGTGTAATTCTGTGTGCGAGTGTGCATGAGGAACATCTCACGTGCCGCAGCCTCTGATTTAATCCTCGAGATATGCAACCCAACGACAGCAGCGGCAGATGGCCGGGCGAGCAGATTAAAATCTCAACAGCTAACCTCGCGACAACCCAAACAGACACATTTTAAGTAAATAAGAGGCGCTGAGACAATTACTGCACATTTCCAAGCGGAGCTGCAAGGGACGGTGACGCTTGGATGATTTTGTTCGTCACTTAAGGAACCACAGACGCCCTGAACCCTCCTCTGATCGATGGCAGAGGAAAGAAATATTAAAAGCAGGGGTCACTGCGGAGGTCAGACCTCATGAATCAGGATAATTGGATGGGAGATGGGTGTTCTGACGGAGCGACGGACGACATTAATAAGGTGGAGATCTTTTGGTGAGGATCTGGGTGTTCAGGCAAACAAGTGCTCTGTTAGCTTAGCTTGTCATTATGCCAGCTGACGAGTCACCTCTTTTCACTGCAGGAACTTAACAACCCTTAACCTCACCTGAGGGTTTGGTGCTCGTGGTTCCATAGCCCCAAAGTACTCAAACCAGGTAGATCTGATTCAAATACCTGGTACGTGAGGAGGCAAAAGCTGGAGTCGTTTTTAAGTCGTTTAATAAGAAAGACAATTAAAAATGGGAGAACAAAGCAGATCCTATGAAGTCAAAGGGTTAAAGGTAAACTACGCCATGAAGGTATCTGCCTCCAACCTGAACTGGACGGATATTTGAACTAAACAACGGCCGAATCAGAAAAGACGCTGGAAGCGAACCAGGAGAGGCCTCTCTTGTTCCTCCCTGTGAAAGCAGGAGGATGGGAAAACACTGACGACCGTTCTGCTGCCAGGATCAGTGCCCTACTTCCACCCATAAAACTCTCACACACAATTGATGTGCCACCCTCCCCCCACCAGAGCCAAACACCACCATCTTGGCAGAGATTTCAGAGAGCATGGTGATACCAGTCATCCCAGCTCCCCCGTGATCTGAGAATCAAACTTTATGGCCTGGAAGATGAACCGCTGCCCATCCAACCACACCGGGGCCTGATCAAACTTTTATACAGCCCTCTGGAGTTGTGTCTTTTGGCCTCGCCTTGTTGTACCACATAGTTAGCAACGGAGTGTGTGCACGAAGAACATACCAACAAGGATGGACTCAGGAGTTTGCAGAGACCCACAAAGGTTTGTAAAGACAGTAATGTAAAGGCTACCTCATAATAACTTTTGGGCCAGCTGATGGAATAACTTTCCCTCCTGCTCTGCGTTTCATGCATCTCATCATCATCTGCCACCTCTCTCCATTCTTTGCAGGAGTCTCCTCATTTGCTAACAAGATGATTGAAAACTTTCTTTTATAATTTCCGGCACATCCGTTGTAACTCTCGGTCGGGGAAGAGGCGGACAAAAGGCACACAAAAACTTGCAAAGAAGAAAATCGTGCTCAAATGATAGATGCTGATTTGCACAGGACTAATATCCTCACACTGCATCCATGTTGCCTGAAATAAAGATGTAATTTGGAGTGCAACTTTTACTTTAGGAATTACACCGAGGATGAGATGACAAAGGAGCTCTGCATGTATTAGAAATGGAGGTTCCCTTGTACAGATAGTCCTGTGAGAAAAGGCTGGAGACACTTTACATCAGTGGGCAAAAGGTTGATTAAACAAGCTCGACTAAATTAAGCGTTAAATAGGGTATAGAGGGAGAGCTGAATGGTGCCGCTGTAGAGCAGTTGTATAAGAGTAAAAGCTCTGCAGTCCCATTGAGGCGGTCCAAAGTGCAGGTCGGGCCGGGTGAAGTTGGGGTCACGTTGTTCTGAGCTCCAACATGAGGGGACAGTGGTGTCTGTTCAGGAGTTCACCCAGAGGTGAGCAAGCAGACCCACGCCGTAAACAAGTCTGAAGTTTATAGCCACTATTTGGGTTTGTTGTTCCGCCGCATTCTGGCCCTGACGGCTCTCCGAGGGGAGGGGGGGAGGGAGGGGGCGAAGACACAACAGAGACGAGCAAAGCGAGGACGCCGTAAAAAACAAAGGGAAGTGTAGAAAAAGGCATGTGGCTCACAGGGAGGCC
>NW_027211637.1:1215000-1340000 GCF_022749685.1 Semicossyphus pulcher | reverse complement strand
AACTGTTAACTGGACCGAACCTCGCTCGGGTTCTGAGCGGACGTCGGGCTGCAGGGAGGAGCCACACAGCACACTTTACACTGTCTGTGTGATGCTACATGTGTTGGCTAAATGTGATTGGTTGACACTACATTCGTTGTCTACAGCGCGGGATGGATGTCTCTTGTGATTGACAAGTAGCTACCATGGCAACCCAAAGCCGTCACCAAGGAGTTGTCCATTTGTTTGAAGCCCTTGATAAGATCACTGTTACCTTGACTTAGGGATGCACATCGGCTAACACCTCACTCTTCTCTAGCTCCAACCTCTCGTCCAAATATGGTCACTTAAAAAAACCAAGATGGCGACGGCCAAAATCGCAGCGTACAAACCAGTTGGTGACGTCACGGTGGCTCGTTTCTATCAGGTGAGCTGTGGACTTATTAACCTCCACTTCCTGCGGCCGGCTCATCGTGCACTCTTTCTTTCTGCACACTTTGCATTGAACAAATAAATTCTGTGATTCACTCTCCATTAGGTGAATCATTAGAATTCATCATGTAGCACTGTCTCTAAGTGCAGTGGCTCGTGTTAATGCGCTAAAACAGGAAGTTATTCTAATAATGTTGCTGTTACAGGTGTGTTCTGATGCGATCTGTGACTGGCAGGTTCATTTTGGCCTTTCAGCAGACGGCCAACTTTAACGCTAACGCCGTACTCTCTGTCTTTGACTCAGTGTTGCTGCTCCGTCCCGGCTCCAGCGCCTTGCTCTGCTGCACACTCACTTTCTGTCTGCCGTGTCTCTCTCTGTGATTCCACACCCTACGAATTCTTGGAATCGAGTTTCCCTTCTTACCCCTGCGCCCCCCCTCCCCCCTCCCCCCTCCCTCCGTCCCTGCACATGCTTTTTTTTTTTATTCCTTGTACTCGTCAAGTCTGGCATGGCCCGTGTTTTTCACCATAGAAACCGACATAACAGACCGACACAGCCAAGCACAGGCTCGGCAAACAGAGACCAAATAAAATCCATCATTCAGCCGGTGTGTGCGAAACCTTTTTTCTTTCCCTCTCTCTCCTCGAGGCACTCACGCCTTATTTTAGAGCAGTTCCAGAAGGACAAGGAGGGTGAGGGGGGGTGAAGAAAGTTCTGAACATAGACGTCATTTGGAAAGCGGCCTGCTGAGGGGAATAAGCATTTCAACGTGCAAGCGTAATAATAAAGACACTGTTGAAACACTTCCTGAAACCTTCCTGCAAACAGAGCGATTTGCCAGACAACATAATGAGAAGATTCCTGCTCTTATCACAATATTATTCATGTCTATGTATCCTGGTGAGACGTGTCGTTATGTGCTGCAACATCGTGATGCAATTTGATGATTCTGCTCCTCATCAAATCATCCGGAGCCGCTCTCAGAGCCCGACGCTTCCAAAACAACTCTGTTTAAACTGCTTTGCTCCAGCTTCCCAGCACATAGACGCAACTAAAACCTCCCAACTTGATCCCGTTCTTATGATGTAATCCCCCAAAATGTCGGATATTTGTTTTAGTTATGTAAGCCCGCGGCCCCTCCAAACCCTCCACTGGGCCTGCCAGATGGAACAAATGACGAATCTCAGACGTTTGGCGTTCTCTGGCCGGAGAAGCAGAGGAGGGCCGACTTCCAAACGCTTTCCTAAGATGCAAACTGTTCAATGAAACCCACACACACATCACAGAGCGTCTGAATCTGTGGAAAAAGAACTGCAGATAAAAGGGGAGACTTTGCACGTTGTGGTGCCGCTCTGCCTCGGTTTCTTTACTCGCTGTAAGTGGGGAAACACATGCGGTAATTCCAACGTAACCATCAAATTACTGCAGATTACTGTAAGCTGCCAAAGGCTTTGGAGCTGCAGGTTTCCCCGAGCCAACTGTAAGACTTTTTAAGACCTCATTAATGCTGGATGGGATTGAATTTAAGACCAATTTGAGCACAAAATGGAAGAAACAAAGCTGATGAAATATGGCTCTCTGGCGATGTATGTTTCTGAAAGTTTTGGCGTCAGCGAGTGGATTTCCAAACCAACAGAATGAGTCGCTGCCGGTCACTAGGCAGACACAGAAACATATCATTACACGCAGGAAAATAAGATCATTAACTACAGAGGAAAACCTTCAAGGATCCGTGGACGCCCCAGAACATTTTAAGTATTTACTGAAACTTTGTGTGCTCTGGGAAACCTACACTGAGAGAGCAAAGCCTCATAAATAATGTGCTTTTCTGTTTCCAACACACACACACACACACACACACTGGTCACTGTCAGCTGACACTGGCCAGCACCGAGCCAACCGGCCGTCCGTCTGTTGCTCTGGACAATCAGCCCTGCCGCCCTCAGCCAACCCCACGGCCCTCTGGGATATCTGGGTTGGGACAGGAGAGGAGAAAGGAGGAGGAGGGAGGGAGGGAGGGAGGGAGCGCCGATGGAGTCTATAGGAAAAGTATACGTGACACGAGCAGACAAGAGCCAGAGAGACAGAAGACGTCACAGACTCTCTATAAGCCGTCTCTGGACTGTGTCAGCTGTCTCTCTCTCTCGCTACATGTCCTTTAACCTCGATCTCTCATCTCTCTGTCCGGTCTGTCGCTGTCAATTTAAAAGGCCGCACTATGACAAAAACCCTGCAGCCACTATTACTCTCCATGAAACCCAGAAACATGAGAAATAAGAGCAAACACTGCAGCTGAAAATAGCACTGTGTAAGATTATATTTAGTTTCCTTATATGATTTCCTGCTGTCATTTTTATTAATTACATCTTACAAAGCATCAGATCTGGTCTCCCTGAGGCCGGGCTCAGGCTGCACGGGTGAGCTTTGGGTCCGTGGTCGGTGCCGATGTTCAGCCCAGATTATCTGGTGACGGTTTAACGCGGTCTTTAACCTCTAAACGGCTCACAGCCTCATCGGAGCCTGATAACATCAACATGTTTGATATTTAGTGCTTCAAGTCTGTGTGATTACATCTGTACTTTCCGAGCAGGAAATCAGCAGCCAACGAGCGAAGGAAACACAGCGTCACAGCATCAACATACAAACTCGCCCTGAGGCTAACGTTAGCTAGCATGCTAGTGCCGACAGATAGCTACCAGGTACAGTCTCAGCGTTAAGCCTTCTGCTTACATTTTTAGGGCATCACTACGGCAGGTCTGAGTCTCTGTTTGTTTACACCTTCTTCATTGTGAGATCACGTGAGATCATCTGAGATCACGTGAGAGGTTATGTTGCTCCCTCTGGCACACAGTCTTATCCTGTAGTGAGTGACCCGCCGTATTTTCCCGTCTTGTAGTTTGTGCATGTTCGGGCTCAGAGAGGAGGACGTCTGATGCATCTCCTCGTCTGTGATGAAACCTGATTTTTTAACCTGTCAGCGTTTTAAACTCCGGCTGTCTGAGCCCGCCTGCTCTCTGCTCAGTGACCCTTTTCTTCCTGTTCAGTACGAGCTCTGCGCTCAGGTCCAGACGCCTCCCACCCTGCTCATTTCCCCATCCTCATCCTGAAACCATGACACAGTTACATAATTGCATTTGGTAAACTATGCGCCGCCCCCCCCACCTCCTCCTCCTCCTCCTCCTCCTCCTCCTCCTCGACTCCTTCCAATCTCACATCACACTCATCTGTTATGTCTGAGGCCGAGGAGACGAGATTCCCAGACAGACTTATCACAGCCTGTTGTGTTGCTGCTGAGGAACACACTCGTACTTTCATCTGGTCCTTCAGGGGAAAAAGAAAATTCCTCCTAATCAGAGATTACATTTGTGGGCCGTCGTTTCAATGCTGAGAAAGTTCAGATAAAGTCACACAGCTGTAATCTGACTTTTATCAGTTTGAGCGCAAACCTGCACGACTTCTCGTATGTGTGTTTGTTTCCTCTGAGCTCATGTTTCGGAGCACATGAGGGTTTATCTGAGCTGGGGACGGCTGGCCGTCTGCGCTGGGTACAAAAGTGAACGTGAACGTAACGTCACTTAAGCACGAGGCGAAAAGCTTTTGGTCTGAACACAGATTCAAGAATCTTTGCAAACTCTTCCTGACCTCTTTGTTCACTCTGACATGAGGCCTGGAAGTTACAGCGATGGCGCCAAAAAATTCAAGCTTTTGGGGGCTACTTTTCTCTCTGAGGCACCTCAAAGGTCGCGCACAGAGGGGAAAGAGCTTAAGTTGGAGAGCAGGACGACAGAACATCTGTCTTTCTCTTAGAGGACGAGGGAAATAAAAGTTCTGCTTCCAGAGTCCAGAATGTACCAGTTGGAACTGGCAGGCCTGGAGATTTTCCACAAGCTGTACTTCCCTGAGAGCTCTCCCTCTTTCCTCCCTCTGCATCCCTCCCTCACTCTGTGTTTTTGTCATTGAAAAAGTTTTTGACAGATTAGCATTTCATTCACACGAGAAAGACGTATGGAGAGATAAAATAATATGTTGTAGCAAAAAGAGGAAACGGGCATTTCCTCCACTTCCCCTTTCCTTTATTTTCCCCTGTCATGCAAGAGGGACACGACAGTCCCATCAGGAGAAAGCAGGAAGACAAAGAAAACAGAGGCAGAAAATACGACAATGAGAGGCGAAGGGGGAGGGAGAAGAAAGGCACAAGAAAAATAAAAAATGTAGCAGGAGCTGAGGCGGCAGGAAGCTGCCTGTGGGCTTAAGTGCAGGAAAATTAACATCAAACTGTCTTTAGCTGCGCTGCTCGCCACAAACAAGGGCCCTTCCTCCTCTCAGCGTCTCTGCTGCCTATAAAAAATACATTTAAAGGAAGAGAAACTCGCACGTCTCGCCATCGCCGCTGAGGTGAAACCACGCACCGGGCTGAACTTCAGAGAGGAGACGTTAAAAACAAGGTCAAAGTTTAAAATGAAGAATGTGACGTTCAGGCGCGCTAACAGCAGATATGGGCTGCAGATAGATGTGTGAATTAGCACAAGCTAAGGTGCTAATGGCCCAGTGCTAATCAGGGCACTTAAGTCAATTAGAGGAAGAGCGACTATCATCCTTTAACTGAGTCATCCTCTCAGCTGCTTTTATGTTCACTTCTCTGCCAAGCCAACAGCTCGGACTTCAGATGACTTACACTAATGCAAATCTGTGAGGACAGCAGGGCGACTTACAGCTCCTCTGAACAATGCAGCCTAACAATAAGGTTCAATTCTTACAATATTACCTTCATCCTTTATACGCTCAAATAATAAATCATTGATACTTCAGAGTATCGATACAGTATTAGCATGCTAAACATCAGGACACCATGCTGCACTGATTTTTACCACCGCCTCTTCTGACTGCAAGAGTGTGGAGAAATGTTCATCACTCATCCAGAGAGTAGGACTGCAACACTGATAGAGAATGAAGTGCATGTGTGTGTGTGTGTGTGTGTGTGTTTGTGTGTGTGTGTGTGTTTGTGTCAGAGGTTCCTCAACCACTGAAAAGTCACTCTAAGATCGCTGCAGATTTGTCGCTTTGCTTGCAACCACCGTACAACCACACACACCAAACTAAAGTTTGTGCAACCACAGCTGGATGTTTGTGTGTCGTGTGTGTGTGTGTGTGTGTCTCTGTGTGTGTGTTGGACAAAGTCCCCCAACGTGATCCGACTGAATCCCTCCCAGGCTCTGGGGGGGTTTAAGTAGGCAACCCAACACTGGAGAGTGTGCGGCGGCCGCACTGAGCAGTGACGCCGATCGATTTCATTGCGTAGATTAGATTTGGGGATGGAGCTGATGGTGCTCTGAGTGGGGGGGTGGCAGTCATCAGGCGCCTCGTTGGTCTTTTGGAGCCAACACACACACACACACACACACACACAGGCCGGGGGGGGCTGATATCAAGGCTGGCTGGCTGGGGGGTGCAGTTAGGCAGCTGTTAGCGTTTCAGAAAAAATTAGCACCAGGTTGGACTGTAAACAATGAGCTCATTCTCTCTGCGCGAGCGAAACACAGCACATCTGTTTTGGAACAAGCAGTCTTATTCAAGGCCCACACTGAGGTAATCCACACCCCCCAGTAAAAGTGTAACAGGGAGAAGACTCGGGAGGACCTGGAAGTCAGGAAGCGTCCGGAAACACACAGGGTGATGTTTGTAGCATGCGTGACTAGCGTGTGCACAAGAGATACGGATTAATATTAATGAAGGCTATGTATGGAAGCACTTCCTGTCGACTGCGAGGGAGAGTTTGATGGGACTTGTAGGCGCACACACCTACAGATGTTTCAGTAACTTCATAAGGGAAGAAGAGTTTAAAGAAGTTTCCTTCCAGAAAATAACACTAGCGTCAGTTTTCACAGTTTTTTCCTACTTCCTGAAATCACCAACGAGGTGGAAAAGGTGGTAAAGGTCTAAGGCAAGCTTTAAAGATGTCACATGAGCCTAAAATATAAAATATAAAGGCCTCAGTGTGTGTGCATGCAGACGTGTCCTCCTGCCTGCAGCAGCTCTGTCATGTCGTGTGTGTGGCTGCATGAAGGAGCCCGACGTCTCTATAGGGCCGAGCTGGACGACAAAGCCTCGCAGGGAGACACTGGGTGGCTCACAGACTCACAGCTATACATCACCGCTGCTCACTACAGCTACTGTAGCTTCTGTATATAGGTCAACCTTTAAGTCTCCTATAGCAGCATGTGGAGCTGCAGCACAGACAGCTGCTGCGACCGCTGGACACGTCCGGGAGCTGAAGCGGAGCACAGACAGGAAGTGTGTGTGCGTGATTTCTCTAAACACGACTCTTTACGATGCGACTGTTTTAATATTTTAGATTCAGCATCTCGAACTTCTCAGTTAAACAACAGACTGAGAGGAGCAGGCACGGGGGCGTCGGTGGAGCCTGAAAATAGAAGACAAGTGAAAAATCTACTCACAGTTTTGAGTCACGTGTGTGTGTGTGTGTGTGTGTGTGTGTGTGTGTGTGTGGCTGGCAAAAGGGTCAAACAGACAAGAGGAGCAGGTGGCACCCAGGTGGGTGCTGCCGGGTTGGTGGGTGAGGATTGGTGGGCGCTGCCCTTTCACGATCCACGGGCCATCTGCCTCGGCCGGCAGTGACAGAGAGGGAGCAGAGGGACGGAGGAAGAGAATGCACCGCCATGTAGAGCTGCGTTTCCACCAAAAGTACCAGGAACTGTTGGTGCAAGGAGCTGCTTTCAAGGTGCTCAGAGAGACTGTTTTTTACACGGGTTTACAAAGGCGACACCTCAGCAGGCCTGAATGACCGAAACATGTTTTCATGAAGCAGAAGACGTCGGACACAGTCTCTCTTATTGCTGAGATATTAAATCAACATTCTGTCTGTTTGACCTTCATTTATGTTTTTGGCTTTTAAATATCAGAATTTTTCTGTGCTGCAAGGCCCACAACAAAGTCCCAGTACTATCAGAAAGCAAACCCCCCCAGGAGGAACATTTCTGGCTGTAATTACGACCCTGAGACTTTATTTCGACCCCGATCAGCGACACAGAAGTTCCTCTAAAAGTCCTTAATTCCTGCAGTGGAAACGCAGCTTCAGAGAGCCTACAGATCCTCCGTCCTCCAGAGAAAGCTCTCATACAGACTTGGCTCTGCCTCCCGCAGTAAACTCCACTTCTGTAACTGTGGAGTGATACGATGCCAGCCGTGCCTACATTAATGGCGGCTGTAAATTTGGAGTGCGAGAGCTTGATTTGAGTCCAGCTCGTTTCGACTTACACAAACCTACATCTGTTTTTGCAGCAGGGAGTAAAGTGGAGGGATCGGCCCCGTCTCCATGGAGAGCTGATGTCACACTCTGCCAATTTAATTTGGCGAACCAATTTATGGAATAGTTAATTGCAACACTGCTCTATTTAACAGTCAAATGAGCTCTGGAAGATGTCCTCGGTCTTTGACCTTACAAATGTCACATGTTTTAATCAGAGCTGAACCCTGCGCGCTGAAGAAACTCCGCTCTGTGACCGTCAGACTTTTCTTTACTGCAGCGTTTCATCTGCACCTCCCAAACAGGATGAATGAGGGGGGGTCAGGATGCTGGCAGCTCGTGTTTATGAGGGTCTGCTACACCTGGCTTTCTTGTTATAAAAAGGAGACTGACAGAAATAAAACGGGGGCTTGTTGCGGTGCTTAAATCCGTCTCAGCTTTCTCTATCTTCCTCCCATCGGAACGAGAGGAGGGGGGTAAAAAGTCGTATGAGCTATTTACGAGGAAGGTCACAGTGAGAGGGCATGGCAAGGAGCCAGCAGTCTCTCTCCTCCTCCTCCTCCTCCTCCTCCTCCTCCTCCCCGTGTCTTTCTTTTATCCTTTCAACTCTACCTCTCCTCTTGTAACTGAACTGAATGCTAAAATAGACGCTTTTATTTTGGGACTGAACTTGTAGGAAGTGAATATTCTGCAGCAGAATTCAGGATCATCTAAATTTAAACAAATACACAAGATAGATCAGAAATTCTCCCTGTGAATGGAAAACCTCTCTGAACACCTGCCTCACCTGAAGCTCGTGGTCAAACCGAACCAATCTGTTTGATCAATCTGATTGCTAATGAGCTCAACCGCTAGCAAGACACCATATCTGTCAGAAAACAGGCTAAAGCAGCTAGCTACAAACTAGCGCCAAGCTCATCGTCCTGCATAGCTTTGGTTTGACGCTAACGAGTGGACCAATCACAGCTGTTGCAGTCAGGTGACGGTGACCAATGGCCGAGATTCAGAGATGACAGAGTATAAACGATGTAACTCCAGAAATGTTTTAAACAGGAAGTGCTCATCACATACTTCCTGTCTGACACTGGATTTAAATGTCCGCCTGATGTCGACCATTTATCCTTCCTATAAACACGTCAGCTTAACTCTGCTGCTGCCTCTCTCTCTCCTGTGGTAGTTAGGATGATGAAGGATGGAGGGATGATGAAGGATGGAGGGACGATGAAGGATGGAGGGATGATGGAGAGAGTCTCTGGTCAGGAGCTCAATAATAACTTTGAGCAGTCTAGCCAGGAGGCTGGAGGCCCAGACTGCAGCTGTTCCATCCTCCCTCCTCCCTCCCTGCTAATACCCGTCTCTCTCTCTCTCCCCCTCTCTCTCTCTGTCTGTCTGTCTCTCTCTGTCTCTCTCTCTCTCTCTCTCTCCCTCTCTGAGAGTCAAGCACAAAGCTGCACAGCTCCAGTTTAATTAGAACTACAAACAGGAAGTGGGTTCTACAGGTATTTAAGGCTTTAATTAAACCTGAATAATCAGTTTGAAGTGATCGATGCTTCTCCTGTAGCTGTAAACATGCACACATTGTTGCTGCACACACTGGTCTCTGACTGATCAGAAAATGATCCTTACATGTCTTGTTTTGTGCACGATCCAAATGTTTTCAGTTTATTGAGTTATTGAAACAGGAGATGATCGCAGTGAGGAGCTGCATTCAGAGGAAACTTGAACGAATCTGTCAGCAAAGTATTTGGGACTTAAACTGATTTATTGTTGCAGCTCCAAATTTAAATGTTTTTAAAGTTTCAATAAATCAAATTAAATCAAATGTTTTTAACCTTTAAATTTCTCTCGCCACGTCCAACTTCTGCAGAAAATATCAATCGACAGCTGAACCCTGATGAATTCTCTCTCTCCTCGGGTCCTTGTACCACCGAGCCTCAGAACCCCCCCTCCAGCCCCCCCGTCCCGACTCACACATTTGAAAAGTGAAGAGAGAGCACTCCAGCAGCAGCCGAGGCAGAAGAGGGTGAGATTGGGTGTGAAATACGACTTTCAAACAAGGAAAAAGCACCGTGGCATCGCTGGCGTAGCGGGCGAGCGAGAGCACCTAGTGGAGGGCTCCCTTTGATGTTTAATTTAGAGAGAGAGGGGGGAGGGGGGGAGGGGGGGAGGGAGGGAGGCTGGAATAGGGGGGATGGAGGGAGAGATGGTGGAAGTGTCGAGTGTGCTGAAACTCCACTGTTTCCCATCAAAGGCTTTCCTCTGCTTTTCATTTATTCACCAGCAGTGATAAAGGAGCTGAAACACAGCAGATGAGAGGAAAAGGCTCAGGGACGGAGAACAAGGAAGGAGGAGACTAGGAGGGAAGGAAGGGAGGAGGAAGAAAGGAAGGGAAGTGAGAGGCTCGGGGAGGTTCTGGTGGAGGGCCGAGCGAAAACTGTCTCATTTTCTCCAACATTTCCTCTCTCTTCCTCTTATTCCCTCTCCTTTTTAATATCTCTCCCTCCTCCTCCTCACCATCCTTCCCTCCCCTCCTCCTCCCCCTCCCTCTCTTCGTCTCCCCTCCTCCTCCTCCCCCTGCCTCTCTTCGTCTCCCCTTCCCCTCTCCTCTGCTGGAGAGTCCTTCCTCCTCCTTTCTGCTCGCTGAGTGAGAAGTGGAGCTGTGTGCCAGGCGGAGGAAGCAATTAAAAATTAATGGAAGCTGAGTGATAGAGAAACCTGCAAGGGCGTGCCGCCCGCCACACACACACACACACACACACACACACACACACACACACACACACACACACACACACACACACGCGCGCGCAGCCTCCCTCTCTCTCTCCTTCAGCGAGTCTCTGCTGGCCGAGGTGAACAGAAACAGTGAACACAGCAGACTCCTGCTGTCTGATGGAGCTTCCGGTGGTTTGGTGCTTTTTTACAGTTTCCTGCTGAAATGTGACTTCCAGTCAGGCGTGATAAATATGAACTTTCCGATCGCGTCTGATCGCGTCGCACCGAGCAGCAGTCTGCACATGTGCACAGCATCACAGGCACCGTCTTACACTTTGCACCAAAGTGAAGACAAACAACATCCTGTGTTGAGCAAAATGGAGGTTTGTAGTCAAAACAAAGAGTTTCATCTGGTTTGGATCAACTTGCTGACCGCTCCCCAAAACTCAACACTGCCGTGTGATTGGCTGCAAAAGGCAGCCAATCACAGCATGAAAATGATCCTGAGTTGCACTGACTGACAGCAGAATTATAACAGAGGCATCGTTCGTTACAGCCTCGTCAGAAGTCCTCGCTGCTGCTCTCTTTATCTAAATCACTCAGAAATATGAACGTGCTCGTCAGCTGGGACGGCTCCTCATCTCTCTCTGGTCCTGTCTGTCCTCAGAGAAGGACATGACCTTTAACCCCTGTCCTGGGATAGCCCCTCCCATCACTCACACACACAGTGGAAGTCCTCGGGGCTCAACGCTATCAGAACTCATTTGCATTCCATAGAGGAGGATGCAGACCACGCTACGCCACACACACTTAGAACCACCCTGACCCTTGACCCCCGTGCCCTCTCCCCCTCCCCCTCCCCCTCTGGTCTCCCACGTCCCACAGATGAGCTGAGGCATTATTCCCAGAGGTGGACGGCTGGCTCTTTGTTCTGCGAGCAGGAGAGGAGGACGTCCAGCTCTGTGGTTTGTCGGTGGAGGACTGAAATCTTAAAGAAGTGTGTGAAAACTTTGAGCAGTGAGGAGGAGGTGACCTCCTCCCACAGACACACACTGACACCCAGTGAAGCAGGAGAGAAACAAAGCATTGATTTCTGCTCTCATGTTCAGGTGCTTGAACATTAAAGTTTCCTAGATATGGATCCTGTAAACTCAGTCCACTTTATAATAAAGCCTGCGCCTGTTTTAAAGGAGCATTTCACCGAAAAGGTGCTACTGAAGCAGAGACAACAGCCGTCTCCAGGATAAAAGAAAGACTGGGTTGCATTGTGGGAAATGTAGGAGCCAACATCTCTGACCCTGCATTGATTTGTCAGCTGATGGAAATTGCACGTTGTGGTTTTTGTTGTTGAGTTGCTGCAGGAGAGAGAGCTGCAACGAGGAGTCGATTATTGGCTCCAAATAAAATTAATTAAGATCAGTGAAACATTTCCTGTTTCCAGCTCCTCGAATGTGACGACTTGCTGCTTTTCTTCGTCTTTTTGACAGTAAATAGAGTTTTGGAGATTTGAAGACATCTGTCTGGGCTCTGGGAAACGTTTTCTGAATAGTTTTTGACGAAATGATTGATTGCTAAATAAAAAAGCAGATCAGTGGATAAGGAAATAAATAGTTTGTTGCAACCCGAGTGAACATGAAGCTGAACTGTTGCTGCAAATTAAACTGAACCTGGAGGTAAAGATTTATTTTTCACACTACTTTACCAAGGTTAAAAATAAACCCTCACCTCAGTTTGAAAGAAGCTAAAGCAAAGCTAAAATGGTGATTAGTGAGCGGGAAGGCCAAAGCATGAAATCACAATGATTAGAACGGTTTGCAGAAGTGTCTCTCTGCACAGCTCTGTGGCTTTCAGCGCCGGCTGACACAAACTGAAAGCTGGTGGCTGAGAGAAGTTGTAAGACATGAGGTTGAACACAGCCGAGCTCCGCTGTGAGCGCACGCTTCACAGTTTGTAGGCTGCAGGATGCAGCGCTGCTACGTGGAAGATAGCCGTACACTGTGGTTACACCCTGCTCCATCTCACAGAGGCCTGTGGTGGGCGGCCATTTTGGTTAAACCCACGTCGGTCTACGCTGGGGGTTTCACTACCGCACCCTTCCCCTCCCTCCCCGCGCTGCAGCTCCTCCCTCGGACACAAACCCCAGTTTACAGCGTTTCATCACATGCAGCAGAGTGGAGCTGCTGCTGCCGTAAAATTGCAATTATGCAGCACATGTAACATGACTAACCTGCACAGACGGAGTGTGTTTTACTGCAGCTGCGTGTAAGCTATCATCGTGCGAAAGGAAGCGTGTAGTGTGTTATCATGGTGAAAATAAGTGTTGTGACTGCTGCTGTGGACACAAAGGAAACAGGTAGTTACACTCACCTTTAGAGGACAGCAGCAGGAAGCAGCACGGAGACATGGAAGAGAAGAAAGAGGAAAGTTAGTGAAATAATCTCCGTGTGTTCATAAAATGATAGAAACATAATTGCACAATAAAGCTGGAGTTCACAAAGCGCTCGTTTGGAGGATTCCAGCAGAATGAGGGATAGCTTAATTTCATTTTAATTGAAATTATCCTCGTTAGAGCGTCCGTTAGAGTTACTGCGCTCATCATTAGTTTCTCTCATCATTTGTATTTCCCCACAGAAAGCGGAGACAGTGTACACATGGGGCCTCTGCGGCTCGAGGCCCCGACGTGTGGCTGCTCAGGAATTCATGACATTAAATTATGTTTTAAGATTCTTGTAAAAGCATCAGAAGAGCACCTCGTGTTTTGTTTTCTCTGTTCGCGAGCAGAGCAGGAGGTTTACTTGAGTTTCTGTTAATCAGCACACATGTGAAAGGTGATTTTTTTCCTCTTTTCTTCCTCCCCTCTGAAGACGGGCGGCTGCCCCTCAGTAGTGGTTTTATATTTTTCCTGAGCTTGGCTTAAGTGACACGGTGGAGGGGGCCTGTGAAATTCCAGACAGCCTCATTAAAGCGCAGTAATTGTTTTGCGAACAGCAGCTCATAAAAAGGCCCCGCTGCCCCATCTCTTCCTATAAAGGCAATGGGGGTATTAGGTGGGGCGGTGTTGTAGGGGCGAGGGAGGACCCTACTGTGAAGCAGGCTGGGTTTGGGGTGTGTGTTTGGGGCGATGAAGCCTCAAATTACCATCCTTCCATCTTTTAACGTGACTACATGCGGAGGTTGGTGCTATTCATCTGGTGTTTTAAACCTGGAGACAATGCCGACATATTTTGGGTGATTAAAGAGTTTTGATTTCTTCATCCTGCAGCAGTGAAACAGGCTGTAATGATGGGTCAAAGGTCGTCCACTAAAAGTTCTTGTTGTTTCCACTGACAGGCTCAGATTGTTATTCTAAGTGTGTGACAACATGACAGAAAGGATCCCTACAGAGATAGACCTTTTTGTTACAGAGGAAGATGATTGTTTTAACCACACACAGACGTTACATCGCTCTCTGCACACACACCAGACTCCATTCATAAAAACAGTGATTTTACCTCACAGAACACTGGGACATGCTGGTCTCCTGCGGCCTTGATTGGTTAAGATTTTTTGTGTCACACAAACTTTGTGTTTGATCCAAATTAACCGTTTAAAACACTAAAGTCACACAATAATATAAAACAAACAAACAAGTCAAGGCAGCGTGGACTGTAAACTCCAATGTCCTGTGTGGTTAAATGACTTATTATGTCAATGGAGTCTGGTGGCTTTGAAGAGCGGGACGTATCAGCTGCTTCCGGTTTAAAAAGTATATTCAGCTTTAACAAAAAGGTTGATCTGTGCAGGGATCCAAAATATGTATTCGAGCCCAGGTTAAAGAAGTACCAGGCTTCCCCTTTAAGGCTGGACTGATCAATATCAGATTGGTTGTTTATTAGAAGTCATAACTTTCATCGATGGGAAGCTTCACTCTGATAAATCAGTCCTGGTTCAGGCTTATAACAGCCTTTTAACCCCCCGCCAAGTACCCACACATACCCACACACACAGGCAGATACCTACATGAGTGCGAGCTCTAATGATTAATCATGCATACAGAGTGCAGGCACCCACACAGATTAGCTGCTAGCACACAAAACACAAGCTAACTCTGACTCTATCTTCTCCGTGAGAGGTTGTGACCCCCCAGCTCAACATGCCCCACTTCTTCCTTTCATTTTTATGGATTTCGGTCTCACGGAGCCCCGCTGACATCGCTCTCTCTGCACATAGCCACAGGCCTGTAGGCAAGGAACCTTCTCCTTCATTGCACCACCTAATGAGGTAATAAGGGCGAAGCTTCACCAAATGTGTTTGTTTTTCACACCCGGGCCCGCTAATTGCCTCATCCTGCAGCCCCACAGTGCGCATAATGATGCCAGTTGACGAACAACTCTTCCCATGCTAATGATGACGAAAGTAACGTCAGCGTGATGTCGCATACATTTCTAAATGCATCTTTCTCTCTCGCAGAAATGCTCCTTAGTCTTAAAACGGCGTTAAAAAGTTCTGGTTTCATGTTTCCAGTAAAAATGTGTCTCAGATGAGTCTGGACGACTTTCTGCACGAGGCAGATTTTACACGTGTGTCAGCGGAGAGACGGCGAGCTGCTGTTTCCTGAGGTGTGATGGAGAAGAAACAAAAACAGACGAAGGAGGTGAAGTTCTGTGCTGGAGAATTCCCTCAGTAGGTTTCACTTTCACATGCTGATTAATCACTTAAGAAGATTGTGCCCTCCCCCCCGTATCCCCCCCCCTCCCTCCCTCAGCGCTGATGCTCATAACAGGATTGGTCTGGCTAATGTCTCTCCGCTTAACATATTTCAAGCCCGGCCTGAAAAGTGGCACGTTTTCATGTGAAAGGGGAGATGAATCGCAAAGACAAAAGACAGATGATAGTTCTTGACTTTCTCTTCTCTCAGGGGGGCAGCGGGGGGTCTGTGGGCCCCCTCCCCCACCCTTTACTTGGCTTTCCTTCCTCTGTGTAGTGAGAGCTAGCAGGGGGTCCCCACTTTCTCTGCAACTAAAGGGATTAGCTGTAATTGGGACAAAAGCACTGTCCTCCAGCTTTCTTCGCCCTGGGCCTCCCTCTTTAGCGCGCCGCTAACTACAGTCGGCTCCTCCGCAGGCGTCTTATCAAATCTGACTGGTCACATTTGTTCTGCATGGAGGACTTCTGGATTCAGGAGAAATGTGCTCTAAGGAGCTCGCAGACACTCGTGGAAAGAATCCTTCAGTGATTTTGTGTTTGAGGTTAAGAATACATGTCGGACTGGGGAACTGTTTCATTTATCTGTGACCTTTCCTCCGGCCCGGCTGTTATTTCTGCCTTCGCCGGGTCTGGTGGCGCTGAGAATGCTCACATGTTTCCTTTCTCACTCTCTTATCGGACATGTCTGCGAGGCCTGGACGCCTCTGAAAGCGATGCCACTGAGACCTGTGTGGACGGCTGGGGAACGGTCGGGGAGCAGAAGAAGAGAGAAGCCTGTTTCTGCATCTTATCGGAGCCTCTCCAGCAGCTCTTTGCTCGTCAGCTGTTTTTGCGCAGAGTAAAAAAGAAACTGGATGCGTATTGAATATTGCAGCAACATCCTCTGTGTAACCTTCAGCACATATTCTGCTGCAAGAGATCAATAAATGATGATGAGGGCGGCCGTTTGGCAGGTTACTACATTCGTGAAGTTGCTTAGGTCAGTGACAACCCTGTTGTGGCAGCTCTTATCACCAGCAGAGCTTCTTGCTACATCCTCAACATGCAGAGAGAAAAATCAAGAAGCCGTCAGCTGATAGCAAAGTCAAACCTCTGATGTTTGAAGGAGAATCACTCTGCAGTCCTGAGCGGAGGAGCAAAGCAGAAGAACATCTTCTCCTCCCTCCCGTTAAAAACAGTGCGGCTCACTTTATGGCTACCAGATGGCAGGACAGGGGCCTGGGCTGCCTGTGAACTAGCCTCCACCCCTGTAAACCAGTGACCAGCTGACCCTGGAGCCATATAAACCTGGCGTCTAAGACAACAAGGCTCCAGCCAGCAACACACAGCGGTCAAGTCACCTGAGGAGGCCGACCGCTCGTTGCGTGCCATTTGATTTCACTTTACGGGGGCAAAACGGCTGCTCAGTGGAAATATCAAGATGGCAGACCTTCTGTGCATGAGGACAGAAGGAGTGTAGATTAGAAGAGTATATTATAACATCTTTCAGGATGTGTTCTTTTCTATAAAGAAGTAAAGAGAATCTGGCGTAGCTGCTGCTAACATTAGCTTAGCTCGTTTTAGCTCCTAACTTTTACGATGTTTAAACGCGAGCCGAAACTTCTGCAGACGACTCCTGCTCTTCAAGTCAAACAAACCAGGTGATTAAAATCACTCAATAAAGCTGCTTAAAGTTCAAATCAGTGCATGTCTCCTCAGCGGGCACAGAGAGGGCGCTGCTCGCTGAGCTGCTGCGTACCTTCATTTACTGATGTCATATATCATCACTGCCCATATCGAGACCATTTTCTCGGCCCATGCTCGCGTTGGCACGACGTAAACTTTACACTTGCACACGAGACGACTTAATTCAGCCTTTAAATAAAGTGCAGTAACTCATGTAGCTGTGATGTAATGATGGAGAACCAGTGAGGTGTGTTTGCAGCTTATTAGGAGCCGTAACGACACCGACTGATAAAGCCGTGAAGTCGACACAGACTGGCCTCTGAGGGCTCATTTCTAGGTGTCACAGAGGGTCCATGACCCTTCGTGACCTCTCCAAGAAGCAGCCAAAGCCACCTCTCGACTGACTTTACGGTCTGAACTGTAAAAATAGAACAAAAAGGGAAGGGGGGGGGGGGGGGGGGTGTCGTGGGGGGGGGGGGGGGGGGGTGATTGCGTCTGGCCTTAAGAAACGCAGGCTCACTCTACAAACACTATCTTGAGAAGTAATCAAGGGAGGGACACTTACAGGCTTAATTGCCCCAAATGTGTTTTAATGACCAGGAGTCACAGCACTTCTCTTTACGTCCTCAGTTTAACGGCCGGAGAGCCGGGCCACAGCGGGGTCAGGGGGGGGTCAGGTTGAATAACAGGCCAACAGAAAGTTTGGGCTGCATCCAGAGCTGCTCGCCCGGCAGGACGGCCCGCTCTGCGAGGGGCCGGGAGGTTAAAACTGAGGGCCTTAGAAAGGAGCTGTTGTGGCCTCTGAGAGGGGAGTTTGTTCTAGACGAGGAGGCGTGAGGAGGGGAGGGGGGGGTATTCAAGGCCAAGTGTACATCGAGGGAAAAAAAGCTAATAGTAGTGTTTACAAAATGGATTCCTCTGCAGAGCGAGCAAATGAGGAAACTGTGGTTTGAGGAGGGTGTCAGGCGCTGCTGTTGGGTAACATATGATCCTCTGCAACCTGACAAACACCAGTGACCACGAGACAAACTGAAACTGGAACCAGTAAAGCTCCTCATCTCATTTGTCCGCTCTGTTCTTCCCTCCTTTACTCTCACATCTGGAAAGCAGGACCAGTTTCCCTGCCTTTCCCAATGCATGCACACACACACACACACATAACACACACTGACGTCATGTGGAGCGCTGTGCCTGATGGGAAGCATATGAGCTGAGAAAGGAACATTGGAGGAAGGGGGTGTTGTCACCAGAACAGGAAAGTTATCTGCCAGAGCTCCACTAAAACTCACTTTTTCCACGACTGTTTTTTTCTTATCGTGCTGCAGACACTCGAGCCTCTGCCCTCGTTTACAGAACAAGCACGCCGACTTGGAAAACTGGGATTAAATGAGGAATTAGACGTATTTTCTTCTATAAATATGAAGGAATCTGATGCTCCAACCAATCATTGCATGCTTTCAGCGGTTGGACACAAAGATTTGACTTTATTGCTTTTAATAAAAGTCCAATAAGTGCTCTCTCTCTCTCTGGCTCCGCATGTGGAACTTCAGAGTTATTTCGCTCCCCACCCTCGTACCGAGCGGTGCAGGGGGGATGTTGCAGATCTTAACTCTGGCAGGAGAACTGTTGCCGGCCTCCCCATCGTTCATTGGCTAACTCTTTCCATGGCGGCACCACCATCTGAGCCAAAACAACCCCCCTCCCCTCTCTGGTGCGAGTCTCCGTCACTATCATCACTCCTTCTCCCGCAGCCAGAGCGGTTGCCATGAAGGGAGAAGAAAAACACAGATGAAGAAGAACATAACACAACTGGAAGTGGTCTGTGTGGGGGGTTTGGATGGAGGTTGTTGGCAGAATCTGCACCTGATCTGTTGTTGATTTTCCTTCAGTCAAACAAGATGCTACCAAGAAACAATCTCACTGCTCACATGGTTTCTTTTATTTCTTTCACTTCAGGGTTCAACGTAAACTCTGCTCACCACAAGCTGGTTTCATCCTTTGCAAACACACCTTTACCCTCCAATAGACTTCCTGCTTCCTCCGGGGAAAGCATCAGCAAAGGTGCTGCTCCAGCTCTGCTCTAAAGACTTATACATGTGGACACCCCGTCCTCTTGTTCCGTTATATCCCTTTCCCACCGAAATGAGCGCTGACGCAGGTTTTTCAGACCCTGGAAGACCCGTCTGTCAGTCAGAGAGACTGTGAGAGCATGAGAAATAAATGCATACAAAAAGTATGTTTTCATTCTTTAAGTGACTTCGCTGACTGAAGTCTGTGTTCAGGGAGGAAGGCTGCGTTAAGTTGCAATCAACTGTTTTTACAGAAGCTAAATTTGATCAAGCTTCGTGGGGAGCCAGTGCTTAAAAATCTTTGCCTCTATTCCTGCATTTTATTAAAGATAAACTGGACTCGTCCCACCTGAACTGATTTCACATTTCTTGCTGAGAGAAACCTGATGACCGATGTGACAAAAAATGTCCCATTTCAACATGAATGGTATCGTCATTCCACTTCTCAGAGCCTCATTCTGCATTTCCCTCTTCCTTTCATGTCTCCTTGCTTTACTCTCAGCGCTCTCACACCATATTGGTGCCACCTGCCACCAGGAAAAAGCTGAGAAGGCTTGAAATGATCAGTCACGCAAACACACACAGCCTTGCACACACTCCCACCCTCACATACAGCCGCCATAAGCACAAGAGCTGTGCATCCACCAAGAATGAGAGGTAAACAACGGCACCCACTCGCACAACAGTGAGAACAAAACAGAAAAAAACAAGAATCCGATTAGAGCGGCGAGCGGGGTGAGGTGGCGCTGGAAATGAATTGTGCGTACTTTGCAGTTGGTATATAAGCCCTTTCGTGCTGAGGGGCGATTACCTAGTTTGCAGCGCTGGTAATCTGAAAAGCAGCTTGGAGAGAGTTTTTAAAGACGCAGCAGTGGTGGCAGCCGGTCCTCTCTCCCCCCTGACCAGCGTGGGCCGGCCGAGCGAGGCCGCTAAAAAGAACCACATAGAGGTGCAACACACCAAATTAACAATCCAATAAGAGCACAGAGCGCTCTGTGAAGTAGGTCAGCCGATAAAAGTAGGTCCCCTCGACGCGTGATGGGCCTCCCAACAAAAAGTGCATCACACAGTAAACAGACTCTCCCAGTCAAATTACTGATAACAGTTTGAAGATAACATAATGAGCTCGTCAGGATTCTTGGCAGCTGTTTTGGTGATGTTTCCAACACTGCAGACAGAACCAAATCACCGCTCTGAGCTCCAGCGGGCATGCCCAGAGCAGAGAGAGCAGAGAGAGCAGGGAGAGCAGAGAGAGCAGAGAGAGCGGGGAGAGGAGGCGCTGCTCTATTTCAGAGGCTGCTGACCTTCGTCTCTGTCCTCCTCTGAAGAATAAAGACGAGACGGGGCTGGAAAAGATACCAGACTCCCTTTAAGCTGCAACCGACTCCAAGGAGAGCTCACAAACTAGGTGGTAGGACGCATCTGAAGGAACAGAAGAGACCTTTCTGAAGAAGAAGTTGATCAATAGTCACAAATGCAGCCACATTAGGCTGTAGGAAATCAGATTTTAGGTGCCGTTATGTAAAATAACTTGTGTATAACATGTGTATCAAAAACGGATGCCGAAATAACCTCATCATGACGCAGCCACCAGCATTGTAATCTGCATAACGCCACCTTACAGAGCTTTTCACAATGCACTGGGTGTTAATGGATCTTCCTGCCTCTCTGTGTCATAATAAACCTCTAATAACTATAACATCTATTTATATTGAGCTTTATAATACAGCGAGGTGATGACCAAAACCTCCAGCAGAGCTCTGTAGCATGCACACTGTATATGCCTTAATAACCCTTACATAAGACCCTCAAACAATGGCGTAGCTCTGCCTCGGCCCGCTTTCTTTTTGTGTCCGAAGCAGAAGAATAGAAGGGAAAGAGAGAAAGGAGGGATTAGTGGGAGGGAGAGAGGCCGAGGCCCACATCTGGGTAATTGGGGATGACAGGCCTCGGATCATCCCTCCCCACAACAGAACCTCTGAAAGATGGAGAGGGGAGGTGGGGGGGTGACTGTGGGTGAGGGTTGCCCGGGCCCTGTGGAGTTAGTAATGAGGCACAGCGTAGCGGCAGCCTGGAGGAACGGCTGATAAACACCAGACTGGAGCTCTGTGCATTAACACTTGCTAATGCTCTTGTTGGGCCCAATGACATCACCATCCTCTATGAGCATGCATAACGTGCAGCACCGGGCAAAATGACCACGGTGCCAACGTTAGCTCCTTTTAAGCAGGTGTCTAGAAGGTATCCGCTGCTACTTGCAGTGTCACACTCCTCCCCTGCTCGAGGAGAGCCGTCCGTCTCGCTGCTGCTTTTAGTCGCTTTAGACTTTGGACAAACTTTACAGCACACAGCGGTTTGCTCGAGGTCTCACGCTGCAAAACCCAACATCCGATAGTTTCAGTTCTTCCTCATGACGATGTCCTAATCTGTTGCTTGTTTGACAAAGACCCCCCTGGTTCTGTTTCTGCAAATGTTCATGCACCTGTATTTCATTTGCAGAGGGCGAAATCACAAGAGACAAACAAAAAGCAACCTCCTCTGCACAATGCAGCATCGCAGTTGTCAGCCTACATCAGCTGTAGTACGTCGGGAAGAGGTGTAACTCCTGTGTCTGAGGAGATCTCTTGTGTCCCCCGTGACCAACGGAAGCTCCAAGAAGGCAGCAGCGACTTTACTAGCTAAATAAGTGAGCACTAATAGTCGACTTCTGCTGCAGGAAAGCATGCACAAATGTCGTCTTCCCACCTGCCCAGTGAAACATAACCCGTGGCAGAGTATTCACGCCCTGCGCTCCACGCTGGCTCACCTCCAGCTGCAGGTCGGCAGGTTAAACTGAACCCTGAAGACTCCTCAGGCACGACGGTTCAGCCTTCAGTAACACACTTTCTTTACTGAGGCTTCCTAGAAGAGTTATTTTTAAAGGTCAGATGCAATAACGCTGTGGTTTGATATCTACAATGAAAAAAAGAGGATTTCCCGTTTCATGCCAACTTTAACCCAGATATGTAAATCTTTCCTCCCGCCCGGCACAGCGAGGAGGCAGACAGTGCCACTCTCATTTAGTCTGCCGTGAAGCCGCTGTGAAATCGTTCAGTTCAGTTCCACTGAGGTAAGCATGCTGGGAGCCTGTGGGACCCTGTGTGTGTGCGCGTGTGTGTGTGTGTGTGTGTGTGTGCATGAAAGAGTGTGTTCAAGTCAACTGTGCAGCATGGGCGGTGAGGCACACTGTAATGCGGGGAGAAAAAGCAGAGAGCAAAAGAGAGCGAGAGAAGAATGGATGAGAGAGAGAGAGAGAGAGAGAGATGGGCCGAGCGGGGCGAGCGAGGGAGGGATGGATGGATGGGAAAGAGAACGAGAGAACAGAGAGATGCTCTGGTCAGGCACGCGATGCTTGGCTGGAATCAGGTCAGGCCCACATGAGGCCTCCCTCACACACACTCTGAGCAGAAAGGGTTCCACACAGCAGCAGAGGACACTTCTGCAGGGTCGCACCACATCACACGGTGCTGCACACAGCCATTTAAAGGGACAGTACAACATTTTGCCGCCTTACACAGAGTCAGGTTAGATTAGACAGACTGGAACAGGGCTGGGTATCAAGTAGGGATGGAAGACAAAATCAACACGGGGGAGACTTTCCTCCAACATTACGCTTGTTAAATAAATATTTGATTACTCATCGACACAAACAGCTCACGTTACCGTTAGCTGGGAATTCGTCTCTTTTATCAAACAGTTATGTCAGCTCGGTACTGAAGGGATGCTATCGCTAACAACAGCTAGCATGCAGTATCTTTCCACCTGATCCTAGCTAACTTTAGCTTAGACTAAATGTTTCACTGTTCTGTCTCTGATGCTCCTCGCTCCAACCGACACTGAGGGACCTACTTTCTTCAGCGTGGTACGAAGAGCTGCGAGGAGCTCCACTATTCACTGCCTCAGAGTTTACACATTATCTCTCATACAGCACACACACACACACACACACACACACACAGCGTGTTCCCTGGACGTCTCTGTTGTGTCTAAACTGAAGAAGCAGCTGAAATGTAAATCACTGTATTTGTATTGAAATGACAAATTATCCACAAACAGTCGAGTGTTTTGGGGTGTTTACTGCCTCACTCACACACACACACACACACACACACACACTGTTAGCGTGTGTTACAGTGGGTTGTGTAAGTGTGTGTTAGAGTGCGTTCTGTCCTCAGTGGAGCTGCTCAGACGTAAGCTGAGGAAATGTGACCCTCTGAGAGTGAAGCTAAAGTTAGCTGACACCCTGCTCTTACGCACAGACTCACACACACATATATAGACCGCTCTACTACTGCAACATGTCTGACAGCCGATCCCTGCTGCACCTTCCGACGCTCCACATTACCACCTCTTCACTCCTGGACGGCTAATTGTCGGCCCCTCCGCTCTCAGGTCTCCTGACAAGTGTGTGTCGCTCTGACCGCGAGTCAGACTTTAATTAAAGCCGTCTTCAAGCACTGACCCCCCCGTCGGCCCCTCGCCACCTTGCACCTCCATCTCGCTCTTTGACGGACAGCTGACCTCGAGCTGTCGCCTCACCTCAATGGAAACTCGAGCCGACAGCGGGCGAGCAGCGAGAGGCTGAGACTCGACTCATCGACAACTCTGATAAAGAAAATGCACCAAGCCTGCGACACCTGGTGAGAGAAGAGGCAGACTTTCCAGGTCGTCTAGTTTTCCTTAAACACAAACAAAAGACTTTCAAAGGCGCTGAACGTCTCAAATCCTCTTCAATTTGATCAAAACATGAGAAGCTGCTGAAGCAAGATAAAAATTAAGATTTAAATCACTTTAAATCATAAAAAGCGTTTAGCTAATTGGACCTGTCATCGACTGTTTGTGTGGAGAGCAGAGAGACGCTGGGATTTGATTCATCGACACGACCACGCCGTGGATGATGAAGTGAACCGTGTGGAGCAGCTTCTCTGCAGGTCGTCTGAACAAAAGTCTGAACAACATCAAAACTTTTTTTTTGGCTGCTTCCAGCTGAATTGTGGGACTTTTGTTTTCTCGTTTGGCTAATTTTGCAGCTTCTCTGGTTGATTCATCTGAAGCCTTTGTTGTGGCCCACCACTATTCTTTATTTGTTGAAGTCATTATTAGTCATCATCTTCTCGCCCTCAGATGTGACAAACTGTTGAGAAAGTCAACTTCGTCTGGGTGGAATTCATCTCCCGCCTTCACTTGTTGGAGATAAATGACAACAGATTCGGACTTCGCGGCTGCTTCGCTGCCGGAGCGCAGAGAACGTCTCACTTCATTAAAGCTAAGAAACATGAGCGGCGCGATGAGCGGATCTGGATTAGAGAACTACAGAATGTTCTGCAGGGTTTCCCATGCTAGATCTCCGTCTGCTTGTCGGTCTTGTTTCGGCCTGTGTGTGTCGTTTCACCGGTTTTCATTGTGTTCATTTTAAACTCAAAAAAGAGACTCACCTGTTTGATAAAGGTTTGACAATGAAACATTGAAAGCTCTGAGAAAAGAACGAGTTGGACGATTTAAAGGCGGACACATGCAGATGTTTTCATGTGTCTCAGGTCTTCTGTCTTCTTGTTTCTGTTTATCATAACTTAACCTTGACTTCTGTTTGGCCTCCTTTCTTTCTTTTTATCAGAGCATCTTTCTTTCTCTTTTGTCTGAAAGCACTTTGTTCCGTTTTTTAAAGGTGCTATGTAAATAGACTTTTACTCTCAGCTCTGTCTGCATCACATGTTTCATAAAGCAGCTTCCTGAGTCCGTCTGCGTGCTCATATCAGAGCACAAGCTACGTAGAAAAGGCCTGTTTGTTTCCAGCTTGATAATCCTCTGAATGTGCAGACACATCTGCGTATGTTTCACTCCAACAGTGGAATCAGAACAGCCTGAAACGTCTCACATCGGTCGCCTGCAGTGAGATCATTCTTAAAAGATGTTGGACACAGCTCTCAGCTTTTTATCCACCAAACGCAGGTAAACAGAGAGGACCTACTTTCTGAGCTTTGTCTGGTTGCTGCAGTGAAATATCTCTACATGTGCGTGTGTGTAAGTCTCTGTGTGTGAGTCATGCTAGCACGCAGCAGCATTAGCGTTGGAGTCACCCAAGCCCGGCCCACCAGCCAGCCAGCCAGGAAGCAGTCCTGCCCGCTCCCATTTAGTCCAAGAAAACTGCATTTGCTTAGCAACCACATTACCGCTCCAATCACAGCCGCAGCATTTGGGATAATGTAGGGGCCGGAGCGCTGCGCGGTACTGTGTGGAGGCGGTGCATTACACACACACACACACACACACACACACACACACTAGTCTGATGCCTCTCTCACTTAATGCTGCAGCTCTCTCCAAGCATGAAAGGAAGAGGGAGAGTAGGTTTTTTCTGCCTCGCCTTAATGCTCGAGCTGCTGCCGAGCCCTCTCTGAGAGGGGGGAGGGAGGGGGGAGGGAGGAGGGAGCGAGGGGGAGAGAAACACTGTCTGGCACCTTGAAACACACACTAAAGTGAATCCATTAGCGCTTTCCCCCTCCCTCTCTCTGGCATCGAGGTGTCCGACTGTCTGCAGCCCCCCCACATCCAACTAGTAGACTGAAATAGAAATTTCCATGGTAGCTAGCTAGCTATCGACCCACACACACACACACACACACACACACACAGAATATGACACATTTTATCCGTGCTCTCTAGGACCTCAGAGCTATTTCTGTAATGAACCGCCGGTCGCTGAACTTCAGGTTAGCCTCATTAACACTCTGAATGGGACTTTGCACGACGCGCCCAGCAGTCAACAATAAGTGGACCACGCTGCGTGTGTGTGTGTGTGTGTGTGTGTGTGTGTGTGTGTGTGTGTGTGTGTGTGTCAGGTATCTCTGCTGCTGTATACTCAGGTCACAGCATTATCAAGGGCAGAAAACAACATTAGCGCGGCTGCCGGCTCTGTCCTCACTATCACAGACGGCTGCTGAGGACTGAAGACGAGGCTCAAAGTTCATTAGCACTACTGTATGGAAACACACACACACACACACACACACACACAGAGCAAATAAAGGCCGGTCACAGCGGCTGAGCGGAGACGCAGCCGCCTACAGATTGTGTCTGGTATCAGTTTATGGCTCTGAGAGACGCTGATAGTCATGAGTTTGTTATTTCTGTTAAAGCACTGTCCCTGTTTGTCGCCGTCTCGCCTTTAAACTTGTTTGCTCTGCAGCACAATTACCTGAAGACTCATGTGACTGCAGGAATCCCCGACACACTCAGTCAGAGAGAGCAGGTCTCTGTTTCAGAGCCCCTGATTACAGCTGGACACATCTTTAACAAGTGTGCAATTTGGTCTGCATTAAAGTCTGCTCCCTGGGATGTGTACGTTGTGGACCTATACGACAGTAACGAGTATTTTCCCACCAGCCCGTCCTGCTTGCAACATGCACGGCCATCATGGGTTAGCACACGAGGAAGAGGAATGAGAGGAAGCCGACCACGTGGGGCCTTTTCAGCTCTGATGGAAAGCTTCCTTCCTGTTTCTCTCCGGCCTTTTCACCAGGTTTTATTTGTAACCTCCGATTCTGGCAGCTCCTCCTGGACCCTGCGTGTAGGCCTGCAGGCAGCCCCCCCCCTCGGCCTGGACACTGCTGTAGGTTTTGTTTTTGGTGTGTTTTTTTCGCTGCCTCGGGGTGCATCTTTGTGAGGGCAGAGCACAAAGAGGCCCTTCTGGTCGAGCGCAGGGAGCTGGGCAGCCTCAAAATCGAGCCTGCCGGCCAGCACACACTGGAGCTTTCCACTCCGGAGCCGGACATTTTGTTCCTCTGGTGAACTCTGGGAGAGGCTGAGCGACTGAGAGTGAGCCACGGGTAGAGAAGGAGAGTGAGAGGCTTCACTCCGGAGCCAAATCACATGACTTCCAGTGGTGAGGGAGGAGGGTCTGCTGGTCTGACACAGAGAGACACGAGCTTCCTTTAGCCAGCACTACAGGACATCTGATGGGACCACATTATATTACAGCTCGGGTCTGATTCTGGTCACACTCCTGTCACACTCTGTGCACTGCAGATGTTACAACACTTATTCTCAACATGTTTGCCGTTTGTCTGTGAGCTTTTCCAGTATCCGTGATGTTTATTGTTCAGGACAGTTATTGATTATGTGAGTCTTACTTTAGCTGAGCTGGTGAGTGCACGCCACAGAAAAGGCTTCACTGGATCAAGTGTCGAGCGGAGAAGTTCAAAAGTACGGCGTGGGATGAGGTCAAAAAAAGAAGAGCAGGGGACTTCTGTCTGTTCCTTTATGTCACACCAATACAGCAGCAACATCATTTATGTTTTTAATATCTTCTCGCTCGTGTTTCTTCCTGATAGAAATTATCTCCAAAGTGATGCAAACAAATCAGCCTTTTAAATCAGTGCGTGTCTCTGAATGTGTGACAGCTGATCAGCTCTCCTGGAGGCAGTCGCTGCTGCTGTAGTTTTTACCAGGACGAGAAAAAAGGCCTGCAGAAGTGAAAAGATAACACCAGAGCTGACACTCTGTGACAATAGTTTACAGACACTTGCTTCTGTTGCATAAGGAGAACCGAAGATGTTTCCGACAGCAGGGCGGAGGCGCCACAGGAAGTCGGTGTGGTGTTGAAACCAGAAGTCGCTGGCTGCCACGGCTCTGCGGTGCGAGTTCAGACTGACAGTCTGCAGGGTTGTTGTGGCCGACATGCCGACACTCTGCTCACCCCGGCTGTACGCAGAAAGGGGAAGTAGGAGGCCCTGGCCGTGCAGCAGGTGAACATGTGACGCTGCGCGGCTCCGCTTGTTCACATGTGCTGTGTTTTCATTTTGCACAAAAAGGCCGTCCCTCGGCTTCTGGCTATTGTGCACCGACAGTCACCCCACACGGTTCACATGACGAGGGGGAGGGGGCTTCCATTGGAGCAAACTCTGGTATCAGCAACCTCTCTGACCCCCACTGATGAACTGTAGGCCAGGCAAGGAACAACAGGACCCCCCCACCCCCAGCTGAAAACATTTACACAACCACAGAGACCCTCGCTCGCTCGCTCACACGGGCTCATGCTGGTGCAAGAGTTGGAATATACAAAGGTTTTATTCTTTATCTGCTCCTGCTTTTTATTTGTGACTTCTGAAAGTGGGACAGACTTTACAGGTACGAACGTCTTGCTCTGTTTGGATTCATCTCCAGCCCAAACATCCGATTCAACAGATGATTCAGGAACCAGAAACAGGCTTCACGCTCCGTTTCACTCCAACTACATCTCACAAAACCACCAGAAGCAAGAAGACAAGATGCCACAAATGCATCTTAAAAAGGAACATTAAATTGACTTTATAACGTCAGACTCGTGTTACTTCCTGTCCACCATCTCTCCCCCTCTCTCTCTCTCTCTCTCTCTCTCTCTCTCTCTTAGCCAGGTTTCTTTCTCCTCTGGCCGAGGGAAGGCTAATGGACACATTAGCCGCCGGCTCGTCCCTGCGCGGCGATTAGGTGGCTGTGAGGTCATCGCTTCACTTCTGCTCCCATCCACATCAGGGATCTATCATTTCATTACTGCTGCCGGGGAGGAGGCATCCATCTATCCCTTCTTCAATTCGCCCATGCATCCGTCTTTTTCACTGCTGCTTCTGTTCAACGTCCACACGGAGCACGACGGCTTGAAGAAACAGGGCGGAAACCAGATTTTACTGCATGATTTAGATCTGAATTTAAGAGGACATAAAGTCTGACAATGAGCTTTTATAACGTTTAATTGGGATCATTCAAGCTTGATTAAATATTATATTACACATTATGATAAACCTAATATCCTCCCTCTCTCCACCTGCAAGCCTCATCACGGAGCATGAAGCTTCTGCTTTTTCCTGAGCGTCAGAATAACTTCTGCTTTGTTTGGTTTGATCTGGTTTTGCGGGCGGTTTGCATTAAACTGGCAGCATGAACCGTGCTGAGCTTCAGATTCTCTGCTGTGCAGATTTTAGTCGGTAAAATACGACAAACTGATCAGTCCCGTCAGATTGGAACGGTCGATTTCCTGGTAAACTTTGCACTCTTTCACACAGGCCGGGTTGTTCTTGGTTTCGGACAGTTATCGATCATCTTTGACCAACGTTAGCTTAGCTTAAGAGTAGCTCTGAGTAGCCTGGCACTGCTGCAAGCAGTACAGAAGGCGGTATTGCTTATTAGGTTAGATGCCGAGCTGAGAGCTAAAAGTGTACGGTGTGGGATGAGGTCCAAATAAAGTAGAGCAGGTGTACTTTGCTATTTCCTTTATGTTCTTCTTACTTCTTTATGTTCGGTATCCTGAATCCTTTGTGGACCGATGGCAGACCTGCAGGACGCACGCAGCCGTTTAGGCTTTGAGGTGGTGGCTCACAGACTCGACAGTCGAAGGCTCCTAGCTGACGAATCTGAAGGACATCCAGGACTCTGCAGCGCTTCTCTTCCATCTGAAGCTTTAAACTTGGATCCTTCTGTTGTACGTTGTTCTGATTCAAAGGCCTCCGTACACGCACACAGCGTGAAATCACTCCAGGTGTGTGTGTGACGGAGAACACGCCTGTGCACTCTCAGCTGTGTGTGTGTGTGTGTGTGTGTGCGTCTGCTGGACCTGAGATGTATTGATTGCTGCAGGAAGTGGAATCTGATGTTTCACAGCACTTCCTGAGCTGGATGCCTTCGCCAAGGGTGGGGGGGGGGGTCTGGCAGGGTGGTGGAGGGGAGGGGGTCTGACACAGGGGAAGTAGCCAGTTCATGAAAACATAAAAGGTCAACAGAGAGAGAGAAGAGGAGGGGAGAGACAGAGAGACATAACACCTCCGGCTCTGTCCTTGAGACGAGACTAAACACGGCCTCCCTCTCAGAACAAACTCTGCTCTGTGGAAAATCAAGCCTCGACAGCCTCCTCCGCCTCTGACCTGAAGTACCTCCATGGACCCAGATCGAGTTTAAATCTTGACAAGAGGACACACCTCAACCTGGCTGTAGAGCCACAAATGCATCTGTCACCAGGCGTGTGATTGGGTCCAACCTTCAGGACCAAATGTGATTCTGAAATCGCTTCTTAAAGGAGAGAAATCACATTTACATCCGGCCGTCAGCACGAAGCAGCTTTTTGTTCCTCTGATTCTAATCTTCATCACTGTGTCCCAGATTTTCACAGCATGCCAATCAGCCACCATGAAGTGGGTTTACTGTGCCACGGCTGGGCAACACCACTCTCATTCCACGACTCAGATTTGACTGCTTTTGCAGGATGTTTACGATGTGAAGTCTGCAGAATTCATGTTGTGATAATGTGCACAATTAAAGCTGATTGTCAGCTGAATGTGATGCTGACTGGCTGCAGCAGCGGTCTGCGTAGAGTCAGTCAGTAAACCAGGAATGACTTGATGACATGTTTCTGCAATTAAATGGATTATTTACGTCCATGCGCTCGCACGAGAAACAACTCTGTTACTGTTCTTCCCTGGAAGTAAAAAGATGCTTTCATTTGCTAAACTGTTCTGGTTCTGTGGGTCGCAGTGGTTAGCGCTGTCGCCTCACAGCTAGAAGGTTCCTGGTTTGATTCCCGGTTCAGACGTAGCTTCCTCCCACAGTCCAAAGACATGCTCGTCCACTGGTGACTCTGACCGTAGGTGTGAGTGTGAGCGTGACAGGTTGTCTGTCTCTGTGTGTCAGCCCTGTGAGTGACAGGTGACCTGTCCAGGTGTGACCCCGCCTCTCGCCCAATCGCCTGCTTCTGGGTAATAACCATAATAAACAGATCTGTCAGAGTGATCTGATCTGCTCCTTCATGGAAGGTGGTTGTATGTGTGAGACGTGCATCGTCGCTGTGATAACACTGGTGGGAAAACTGTGAATGATATGCAAACTGCAAGCGCTCACACACACACACACACACACACACACACACTAATACATACATACACACACTCACACACACGTCTGGCCTAATCCTCCACAGAGCCGTGCAGACACCCAGCAGCCGTGCCTGCAGAGAGGAAATTTAAGAAGGAGGGGAGGGGAGGGCGGGTGTCGTGGCGTGGCGAGGTTCAGCTGCAGCCCTGACCTCTGTGTGTGTGCACGTGTGTGTGTGTGTGTGTGTGTGTGTGTGTGTGTGTGTGTGTGTGAGAGAGAGAAGATAATTAAACAGGGCAGACAGATGAGCCCAGTGAGAAGGCTAGAGGTCACATGGGATAAGTCAGCATGTCCGACCCCTCCCCCTCCTGCTCACACACACACACACACACACACACGGTGACAGCAGACGTATATAGATGGCGGTGGGCTCTACACACACAGATGTCCTGCAGCTCAGTGTAGCTTTGGCAGCGCTTCTTTGAAGGAAGACGGCGGAGAATACCGTCTTTGTGCTCGCCGCGGGTCGGAGGCCGTTACACACTCCACACATTACCTTGTCTTAGAGATCTACAATTACATTAATTATACGCCGAGGGCTTCAAGAGGGCTATTGTCTGCCCCGCAGGAGTGGACCCAGTGTGTGTGTGCAGAGACGGGAGAGCCAAGAGTATGTGCAGAAATGTGTGTTCTGTACAATGAGACATGAACAGTGTGTGTGTGTGTGTGTGTGTGTGTGTGTGTGTGTGTGTGTGTGTGCAGGGGGAGGGTGAGGATGTGAAGTCAATGAAGGGGGGGTTGGTTGAAGCAGAGGAGCGAGTCTGGGCTGGTGGAGGCTTCCTGAACCTGAGAACTCGGGGTCTGTGCCAGCAGGACGGATCTCCTTTCAGAGTATTGTTTTATTTAGCGTCTTCGTGGCCGCCTCATCAGCGTGAGTGCGGCCGCGACCACTGCTGCAGCAGATCTGTGACCTGGAGGGGAGGGACGGCCCGGCCGCGCTGCAGGAAGCATGTTAACCACATTATAAGACTTTGTTTCCAACACTTCATTCCTGAGGAGTAAACTGAGCCTGCGGAGGCCTACCTACCCCTTTACTGCCTCACACACACACACACACACACACACACACACACACACACACACACACACACACACACACACAGACACACACACACACACCTTCCACCTCCACTTCCTGAGGAGCTGCAGCTGAGGTGTGGCTGCACTTCACTGACTCTGTTTCTGTTTCTGTCCTGAATAAAACAGTTGTGCTCTGACAGTCTGAACTTTTACCCTCCTCTGCAGTCTGAACTCACAGACTGGAACCAGCCTAAACCTGCCCTCTGCAGAGGTTTCACCTCGACCCAGTGATCTCACCCGCCAAACTTCCCATTAACACCACCATAACCGAGACCAAGTCATGACTAAGACCAGAGTGTATAAAGATCGAGACTTTCAGGGACTGAGACCCAACGAGGCCAGAGCGACAGCCACCATGTGTGGCACACGAACAAGTAAACGTGGAGAGCAAACATATCAGAGGGACGCTCACAGAGACGTCTACAGGAAACGATCAGAGTAAGTGGATTTAATAGGCGGGAACTTTCCTTCAATTCCATCAAAGGAAAAAGAAACCTCTTTAATCCACCTTTCATCATGTCCCACCTCCACCTCAACAAAGCCCTGATATAAAACCGTCACACACTCTCTTATTTGTGTGCTTAACTTTCTCTGCTAATGAACCATTTCAGCAGGAAGAGAATCAAACGGCTGTCTGCCTTCAGTGTTTAATCTTTACAGCTTTACTGAGGGACATAAACGCGTGGCCGAGCCTCAGACAGGGCAGCGGGTCCGGAGCTGCCTGTTCTCAGAAGAGGTGTATCCTCCCGGCAGTAAAGTGTGTGACAGCTCAGATCGTTCTATTCGTCCGCTCTGACTCATACTCACATCCGGCCGCTCTCAGTCGTGTTCACGCAGGTTTGGTTAATCTTAAACTGGATTAATCAGGAGGTGGACCGACCTGCCGTATTGATCCAACAAGACAACTTTGTGCTGAACTTTGACTGATTGTTAGAACGACAGACGTTTACAAGAAGAGGTCGGGTCAGGTGGAAACGATTCTGAAGGTCTTAGTCTCGTCTCGACTCAGGATTCTGTTTCAACTGTGGGTTGGATGCAAAACAGCTTCAAGTGCAAATAATAAGTTGCTTATGATAATCATCAGACAGTCACATATCTGATGATGAACACGTTATCTCAACGTTAGAGGACGTCAGCTCCGACATGAAGGCGACAGGCAGCTACAGATCATCGTCCTCAAAGTCTCGTGAACCGTTTTGGTACTTGATGTTTAATTTATCAGCTTTAGAGGTACGTGTTTGCATTAAAGGGTTAATTACTGTTTGAGATCATTTATACATGTTAACAAACCTGCTCTTTGTTGTTGCTGACGGCAGCAGCCATGACGCTTCCAGAAAAGATGAGCAAACAGACGTAAGAGGGAGGACGGAGGATGGAGGAGGGGGAGGCAAACAATGAGCGCTGGTCCATGACTCAGGCGCTTTGGGAGCACTGAGCATCCCTCAGTGGGGGGGGGTATCACCTCTATCTGTCCCACAATCACAGATCCACAGCTGATACCCACCACAAAGGAGGAGGTGACAATGGCTAGCCAGCGGACACATCGCCACCCCCACCCGCGCTCACACAACAATACCTCACAGAGCTCCTGGGAGCTGCCCTTCCACAAGGCTGAGGCCAAGCCAGAGTGACCCCCTGAACCACCCCCCCCTCCTCCACGAAGAGTCACTGCAAGGAAACAGAGCGCACAACAAAGAGGTTTCCCCGGACCCGACGGGCCGGACAACAACTGAAAGAACATCTCGAGCTCTTTGAGGCGCTCCTCAGTGTTTGTCTTCAGACCGGACGCCTGTTATCAGAGCTGAACACCGTTTCAAGAACTTAAAGCCCGTCGCCCACAGCATCAGAGCCCGTCGCCCACAGCATCAGAGCCCGTCGCCCACAGCATCAGAGCCCAACGCCCATCGCCCACAGCATCGCAGCCCGTCGCCCACAGCATCGCAGCCCGTCACCCGTCACCTCTCGCCCACAGCATCGCAGCCCGATGCCCACAGCATCAGAACCCGTCGCCCGTCACACCTCGCCCACAGCATCAGAACCCGTCGCCCGTCACACCTCGCCCACAGCATCAGAGCCTGTCGCCCGTCACACCTCGCCCACAGCATCAGAGCTCAAATGACACAGGTGAACGACTAAATGGCACACAGAGGAACCAAACGTCTCACCAGGACGGCTCTAAATATTTGCTGTGGGAGTTTAAACCCGGTCAGTCTTGGCTCTGATAGATTTGATTCGTGCCGTGCGCTCTGCCGGTAAAGACGAGCCAGATGGTAAAAACAGTGCAGGCCGACGCTGGCTGAGGTTAATCCTCTTTCTTTTTTAGCCGTGTAGATTATGCACCAAATAGCTGCAACAGTCGGGAATAGAACAAGTATATATACTTTAAATCACATTAAATAGATCCACACACATTTGGACAATAAAATCAGAGTCTTCGTGTTTCTGCTCAGTGTGAGCTCATTCCTCAGTTTTTATAAATGTGTAATATCTTTAAGCGTTTTGATTGAAGTAAAAATAGTGTCTATATTTGTGATTATTGTGATGTCATTACCTGGAGTATCTCCAGACGTCAGTCAGTGAAGTCTGAACAACATAAAGGCACAGCAGGTTTTCTTATTCTCTAACTTTTCATCATCAGACAACAGACACGCGCTGACGAAAAGACTGAACTATTCATCGCTTCAAATCAGAGGTGAGTGTACGACCAGCTGAGCTGGATATTTATAAATGTATGATTGTTGCTGCTGTTCCTCTTTAACATAAATATCTCTGAGTGCTATCAGCGTCCATCCACTCGACAGAGATCTCACAGAGCTGCTGAGTCGACTTGGCAGCGTCCTCCTCGGTGGAATCGTGCCAGTTCAATCAGAAATAAGATTAGCGGCTTATTATTAGCCTGAAAATCTCTCTCTGTCGCTACCTGTCCCGCTCCCAAACTCAAACAGGATCAGGACGAGGTGCCTGCAGAGGAAGCAGTCCAACAGTGTGCGAGTCTGTCCCGACAGTCTGGGGCGGAGCGGCGGCCTCTGACGGGACGGTACGGAGGGAATGTAGGCCAAGGCTGGTGGATGTGCTGCTGCACACTGCTGTGTGCATGCACGCAGATCTGTCTGCTGCTGTATTCATTATAAGACTAAGGAGGCATGCGGGGGCGGGATCTGGGTGCTGTGTGGATGTCTGTGCTCATGTATGTGTGTAGTTCGTAGTGTGTGTGTGTGTGTGTGTGTGTGTGTGTGTGGAGGGGGAGGAGGGGGAGCATCACTGTGGGAGACAGGCAGATGGGGATGGAAATGAGTAGGCAGTGAGCTCATGCTAATCTCCTCCTACAGCTGATCCAGGCACAAACAAGCACGCACACACACACACACACACACACACAACTGCAAATCACACAGTCAAGCAGCCCCTCGCCCAATCACACACCAAATGAGGCGCAGGATGCTGTTCTAATGTCCCCTGTCTCACACACACACGCTCTGCCAGGTAGAAATCTGAAACACATCCGAGAGCACCTTTCATCACGCAAACGTTCATTATATCACTGTGTGTGTGTGTGTGTGTGTGTGTGTGTGTGTGTGTGTGTGTGTGTGCGTGTGTGTGTGTGTGCCTCCCTCAGACAGCCATCTGCCCCCGTGGGAGCGACTCAGCAGCACGCGATTGGCCGTCAGCGCTTGAAGGGAGGCGAGGGGTGAGGTGGGTCACCTCTTTATTTGGGGAGGGAAAGGTCGTGTGGCGCTGGCTGCTCTCCCAAACACACGGCTGCACGGGGGGGGGGGGGGGGGGGGGGGGGGTGTAAATAGAGAGGGGAGGGGCAACTCCAGAGGCCAACAGTGCTGTCATATACAAAGAGCGCTCCTGGGCTGACGCAGCACAAAGTAAACCCCCCCACCAACCCCCCCAGTATCCCAGGTCATGATGATGCAACCGCCTGGCTGCGTGTTAACGCTGCGTCCTCACAGAGACACTGTGACGTCCGTCCTGCTGTTCACTCACACGTTATTTTAATCTCTGCAGCTTTGCTTTAACAATCAGGAAGTTTTTACTGACTAACATCTCGATACATCATCTGAGTAACCTGAGGAAACAGGAGGGTTCACTCGTTAGAGTTTACGTCTGCTGCTAACGACGTTAGCCCAGTGTTAGCCCAGGATTCCTTCAGTGGTCGTTGTTCGGAAGGTTTCTACGAGGAGCTGAATTACCTGCAGAGGTCTCGTCCTGGTCTCCGTCACTGAAGCAGCTGAAAACTGAATAATCTGCTTCTTTTAGGCAGGGCTTTGGGGGCTGCTAGCCTAGGCCGCTAACAACATGAGATCAGTAGGATGAGTGGTACTGAGATTAGATGTCAGATGCTGCATCTTTGTCAGCAGTAGGAGACAGAAGTTAAGCCCGGTTAGAGAGCAACACAAGCCCCCCCACGTCTACACAAACAGAAACATAACTGCTCTCACGTCTGCGATGCATACGGGTGGAGGAGCGGACCCATCCAGAACCAGCCTTTATACTCTCCCCCAGCCGTGGCGTCGAGGAGACATCTGCGTGTCTTCATGAAACACCTTTATAGCTTCTGTCTAAACGTTTCTTATTTTCGTCTCCACCTGCAGATCTCTGACGAACTGTGCGAACTTTAAAATTTGCTGTGGAAGTAACCGCGTGTAGCTTGAAGCGTTGTGCTGCTTAGGAAACAGAGAAACGCAGGAGTTCAGCGTGTTTCTGGCCTCGCATGGAGCATCGCCGCTCCGCCGGTGAAGGAGCTGCAGGGCGGGTTAGAGGAGGCGAAAGGTTAGAGGATGTGTAGTTAAGACAATAGCGGGGAATACAGCGCCATGTGTGTGGATGAATATTTCAAAGAGCCTCTCATTAAATAAACATAGTGGACCTCACCGCCTACGGTAACCTACCATCAATATTGAATGCTCACAAAAAAACCGACACAGTGTCGTTCAGGAGCCAGACGTCGAAGCGCAGCACCGCCTCTCCTCCACCTGCAGGAGGTCAGCGGGTTCCTGCTGCCGTGCCGCTCTGACAGTAATCCCTCTGAGACACGCTCAGGTCCTTCCAAGACTTAAGAATAGCCGCTGCTTGTTGCTTTCTCGCTTTATCGGCAGGCTATGAATATTCTGACGGGGATTTCAGTGAGTGGGAGGAAGTACTTTGTTTCCACGCATGCTCTCCCGGTTCGCTCAGAGCATTGCGTGCAGCAGCGCTTTCCCAGACAGCTTACATGCATGGCTGCCCGCAACTACGTGGACTACTTCTTTCTCCTCCATCTTTGAATGGATGGATGGTTTGTAGGTGGGAGGTGGCACAGGAGCTCCAGAGAGGTTTGTTCTCCTGCCCCTCGCCTCCTCCTCCACACACACTGACAGGAGGACACATCTACATGAAGCCACTGCTGATGGAGGCAGAGGCCGGTGGCTGAGGGGAGACGGGGGAGGGGAGGCCACATGATGACAGGGTGCTTAATCTTCTCCTCATTCATTTTCTCCTTCCTCCTTATGAAGGGCAGTAGTTAAAGTATAAAATAAAGAGCCAATAACTGATCACCTGCTTCATAGAGCCGTACTTATCTTCAGTGTGCTGCATTAGTGCTTTACGATAACCAAGGAGCCATCAGGCTCTCTGCATGCTTCAGAACATCCTCAGAGGTTACTAACAGGCAAAGACAAACACACACCAGGTGTTCGCAGCTCCGCCTGTAAAGTGTCGGTGAAGTCAGAATCTACAACAACACTCAGTGTTTTCTCCGTGTTTTCATCCCTGGTGAACAATCAAGCAGCAAGCAGGAAAATCCCCTTTTTGTTCGCACAACTTTGAAGGCTTTGAAATAAACAGCTCCTGGCACAGAGACACTCTGAATGAAAAGAATCACTGCACTTAATTCATTTTCCGCTGCTGCTTCAATGGCAGCCTTCTGAAATGTTCCAGACAGCACAACAAGCTGTGTAACCTGTGATGCTCCTCGCCTCCCTCTCCTCTCACTGCTCTGCTGTCTGCACGCACACACACACACGTGCACAGACACACACACACACGTGCACAGACACACACTCACACACACACACACACACACACACACACACACACGTTTAAAGGCACATCAAAAACAGCGCTGACTTTTCATCTCACAGCTGAATTGTTCCTCACTTTTTCTGTCGAGGAGCCTTGAAGCAAAGTCGAACATTTGTGTCCCAGAAAAGAGCAAAATAAATGTGTTTTTTTGCAGCTGATTTTCTGCGCAGTGGAAGACGAATAAAAGGAAGCGCGGCGGCATATGTGGAAAGTAATTAGCTGAAGTTTCAGCACACAAACTTAACTACTAATTAAATAGCCTCTTTTTAATTTACTTTAATTTGCATACTATTCAGACAGAGAGCGTTCTCAGTCCAAATCATTAGAAAGGTGTTCTCTGTGAGCGCGCTCCACGCCTGCAGGTCGACACAAATGTAGATTTATTGTCAGATTTTTGGCAGGAAAACGGGTCGTTTGTTTCGGAGCCAACGAGCCGCTGAGCTGCAGGACGACTGCTGTGTAGCTCAGGGAGAGACGGACTTCTCAGTCACACTTGACATAAAGACACTTGAATGTCAATGTGGCATTGATCTCAACGACCCTCAGTCATGCCTTGCAGGACGGACTCACAGTCCTCCATTACAGCTCAGACTGGCAGCCCGGCCCGGCCCGGCAGCAGAGCTCATTACACAGGGATAATTGAATTCCTGGCTTCCTCCTCCTCAAAGCACAGAGGAGAATTCTAAATTTGAGAACCATCGAGACAGAAAAAGCGGCGTTGAATCTGAAACAAAACGAAGCTCTGCAGCCAAACAGAGCGAAATATTCCCGGGCAGCCATTAACATGCACAGATACCAGCTGCTGTCCCGTCCACCGGGCGGACATGGCTGGCTGTCAGCAGGCTGAGCCAACTCTGCGCCTTGCATACGAAACAGGACATGGGCCTATATCCCCTTGGGGAGTTCACTTCCTCTGAGCCGAGCCCCCTCCTCCCCCCTCCTGAAACAAGCGGCCCCTTCAGCTGGAGGCCAGATATCCCGAGCGGCTCCTCGGGGTGGGGGTGGATGTGGAAGTAAAAGGGGAAGTTTTGGCTCCTGCATGTTCGAGAGGCCAAATATTCCAGAGCAAGACTTTCAAACCAAAACACATCAGGTTTGCGAGCTGCTTCCTGCTCAGGACGTAATAGCTCCATGCTGTATGTGAAGTCTGTCCGTGCGAGCCCGCCGGAGGAAGCATGGAGGCAGCAGCGTGCAGGAATGTGCAGGGTGTCAGCAGCACAGGAACACAACATATGTGGAGCATTCACACAAAATGGCTTCTGCACATGCTTAATCCTTCTGACTGGATCACACACGTCTGGGGGGAGGCATTCGTGATGCGTTCATGTGCTGATTTATTTTCACAATTTAAAGAATAATTCACTAAAAAATGTCTTCAGTTTGTTTTCTTCTGCAACCAGCAGCCGAACGACACAGACGACACAGACGCTTCATTCAGGACGAATGATTCAGCTGCAGATTTACACATTGCAGAGTGTGTATGAAATCTCCTGTAATGTAAACACAGAGCGCCTGTCTGCCTGCCTGTCTGTCTTCCTGCCTGTCTGCCTGCCTGTCTGCCTGTCTGCCTCTCATGTACGAGCCTTCATCTGTAAAAGAAGCTGCTGTTAGCGAGTGAGACTGAACAGTCTCCTCGCCCTCGAGGAAGGCACCAAAAGAAGCAAAGTGTGACGTAAACTTGCTGGTTTTGAATCGAGCGTGAGTCAAGCCTGAGCAGCTTGACTGTTAGCACCACCCTCCTCCGCCCCCCGCCATCCGTCCTCTGTGCCCGACTCTCTGTTTCATATCTGCCTTAAACAGACGGATTGAGCAGAAATCACATCATCTTGAGGGCGAATTATAAAGTTAGCGACATTCTAAATCTGCAGCCGCAATCCTTATCTAAACATCCTGATGCGGAAAGCCGCTGATTATGTGTGCCACCCACATGTGCAGCAGCCAGAAACCAGAGGCCTCGCAGCCAGCCGCTGGCAGGAGCCGCCCGCGGAGGAGGGCTCCACACCCTGCACATAAACTCATTTCAACAATTCAATCGCTCGCTGCGTTTCTGTTTACAATCAGCTGCGGCTCACATCCCCTCAGATAAGAACTCAGAATGAACTTTTACTGCAAACTCACACTGCAGGCTCGCAGCAGAGAGCTGTTCTCCTTAAAGCGATCAGTGATTCAGATACGAGCATCGTGTGCGCGTCTCAGAAGGAAGCTCTCAGAAGAGCGTCTGCGAGGAGGGAAGTGTGGCAATATGACTTCCTGTGTCTGTCTGCATGCGAGACTGCTGCTAACACTTCTGTAAGGCCTCATTAATATTCACAGAGTCGTCCGGTTCCTGCGCTGACAGCACGCACATGATGGCGTTTTCTTGTGCGCCGAGAGGTAGAAGGCAGCAGCCTGGCGCTTCTGCTCACATCCTGCAGGAACATTTCAAAGTGCCCCTGCTCGGCTGAAACGCGCTGACAAAGAGCCGTAAATGTAGAAATATTCCTGAACTCCTACCCGGCGTGTACGCGCTCATTAGCCTTTCTTGAAACGGGGTACTTGAGCGAGAAAAAAGAGGAGTCGAATTAAAAAGCGGGCTGAAATGAGCCTGGGGCTTAACACTTGGGTGCCCCGTCGGCACTTATAAAAATAGAAGAGGCCCCTGGAAGTGGGGGTCCTCGAGGTGTGCCCACTCGAGCCTGAATGAAAGTGTGTGCCAGGAGTGGGTATTCACCATGCATGGCAGGACTTTGGCTCTCGTCAGGACTTCAAGGGTCTCCCTGATTTCTCTTTCTTTGGAGGATTTGTGTGAAAGGAGCTTCAGTGGTCGGCTGCAGGGACGTGTAAACACTTTCTGAGCCTCGTCAACACGAGCTCTTCTGATACCGATACCAGTTTCACAAATGTCTCGTCATTTATTATCCATAAATATAATACATGTCTTCTTCCCCGCCTGCGCCGCCAGCCGCTCTGTGCAGCCACCATGGAGGTGTTACAGGATGTCCGCTAACTAGAGCAGCAAAGAAGAACTGACGTCTGGTCGTGTTTGACGTTTGGACAGCAAACAGCACGATGCGAGCAGAGTGAGACGTTAGTTTGAGCAACACTCAATAAAGATGTTTAACATTTATAATCAGGATTGCAAACACAGCACACAGGGAGGGGCTGCTGCTAACGTTAGCTTAGCTTGTTTGAAAACAAACTGACGCAGTCATTTCAACCAGTAAAAATGCAGAATGTACCTGTGACTCGTGCAGGGTCAGAAGTATGTTAGCTGTTAGCGCTACGCCTCGCACAGTTATTGGATCTGTAAGTCCAACTAAACTGTAGGTAAGCTGGGGTGTGTGTGTGTGTGTGTGTGTATGTGTATGTGTGTGTGTGTGTGTGTGTGTATGTGTGTGTGTGTGTGTGTGTGTCAGAGGTGGGTTGCTGGCCCGTGGTAGGTGGATGTTTGTGGGTGGGGGTGGTGGGTCTGATGTTTGCTGAATGCTCCCCTTTGTTGGGATCATATTATGTTTCCACCACAATACTTCTAAACCCTGCTTCATCAACTCCATTCATGTGTAACAGTTCATGCAAATGGCTGCACTGGCCTTTTTTCTAGGGGGAGGGGCGGGGGGTGGGATCCCTTTTATCAGTCTACCACCCAACTCTGCAAACTCCTGCCTGCATGCACACCAAAGCACGGATTATAATCCAGCTGCTCATACAGACGTACAGTCAGAGGGAGGCGTGGGGAACCAGATACAGCGTCTGAACCAAGTCTGTCAATGATCATCCTCATTTTCACAAGTAACTGACTCATCTTTAAGATGTCAAAACAAACAAAGCTCCAAACTATTTCCAAAAGCACAAACTTCCTTCTTATTTTGTCCAACAGCCAACCGCAGCATCCAAAAACTCAATCATTTTCAGATTTGACAAAGAAAAGCAGCAAATTGTCGCATTAGAAGCTGAAAGATTTTGGACAATTCCGCCTGAAAAATAACTCAAAACAATAAATCAATCATCAGAATAGTTGCCTGTTAATTTTCGTTCAGTCAACCAATCGATAAATCGTCGCAACTTTAGTCTGAACTTCTTTATCTGGTCACACAGCCAACATGTGCACGGACGCTCCGATTCTGCAGATATTTCAGAGCGTTCGAGAGAATCAGAGGAAAACGATGGTAACACAGAAGATACGCACAGGAAGAGCGACACATGACAAGCAGACAGACACGACACAGAGCGTGTGTGACACATGAAGTCTGCAGAGCGCAAACATGAGCGCATCAACATGACGTCCAAATATCAAGAACCACACGGCGGCTGAATGTGTGCAGGAAATGTTTCATCTGAAGAAGTGAGTACGAGTGTTTCCCTCCCTTCTGTCTGAACACACACACACACACACACACTCCCCCTCCTCTGACTCTTGTTTCCCATTGAGCCATTTGTTGGTAAATGAGATTGTATTTACAGTGCAGGCTCATAAAGAGCAGCCTGAGAGGTAAATAATGGCTTTATGACCATCTGAGGTGTTCTGTTGTCACCGCGGGGTGAGGCTCAATTAGTGACAACATGTCAATGATGACCAAACACCTAGAGGCTCCTTATAGATACACACCTTTTACACAACTGACATCAGTGTGATAAGATGAAGATGCGTTCAGGGGAGTGAGTAAGGAGTCAGGATTAACCCTTTTATGTGTTCTCTAACTGGGACAAACTCAGTTCCTGGAGGGAATCCTCTCTGGGATTCACTTCCTCCAGCTGGAACTATTTCTGGAAGCATGCAGGGTGATTTTTCAGAGAGCCCCGAACACAGAGGGCCATGAGGTCCCACCAAGGGGCCACAGTGCACGGATCAGTGTAAGTGGGCTCAAGCTCTGTGCTGTCACAGGGAGGAAGAGGGGGCTAACATGCACTTTAAGCTGCTGCAAGCATAAACTGGGTCTTCAGGATGGGGGGGGATACACACGAACCACAAAGTACAGACAGAAGTAACAGAACCAGAGCAGCAGCCCGAGGACAGACTCACCCTGGACGAAGCTTTCCTCTTGTACTTGTTGGCGAAGTCAAACTTCTCCTTGATCTCGTCCAGGAGCTGCTCCAGGCGGGCCTTCTCCTCTTTCCCCGTGTAATCCTGGCCCAGGAGGATGTACGCCCTCCAGTTAGCCGAGTCGAAGCCCCAGTGGCAAGTCCTGTTCTCCTGCGCCTTGTGGCTGTGCACCACGAACTTGTGCGTCGGGTACATGAGTCTGCAGTCCATGCACTGGATGCACGCTGCGTTGGGGCTCGTGTACAGCTCCGGCACGAACAAGCCCTTGCACTTGCCGAAGCACTCGTGGTAGACTTTGAAGCTCCTCTCGGTGAGCTCCAGCTCCAGCGCGCCTCCGCTCAGCTCCTTCTTGCAGCGCGGCGGGTAGGCGCCTCCGTAGATCAGGGCGTTGCAGAGCCGCTCCGCGTCCGTCTTGGTGATGAGGCCGCAGGACGGCGCAGAGAAGGGCAGGATCCCCATGACTTTGAGGATCTCCAGCTGGTCCGCCGTGCACCGGGAGCAGTAGATGTGCAGCTCGTCGCACACCGAGTTGATCTGCTGCAGGCTGAAGTCCCGCAGCACCGTGTTGAGGATCTGCGGCAGGCACAGGCGCTTCTCCCCGCCGACCACGAAGCACGAGATGGTCTCGGCTTCCAGCACCGTCTCGCACCTCTCCGTGGAGCGGTCCGACGGGATGAAGAGCGGGCCAGGCATCACCGGCGGCGGCAGATGCTGCAGGACCGGCTCGGGCTCCTTGCCGTCCTTCTTGAAGAGGAGCTCATGTTGCCACCGGGCAGAGAACGCCGCCGGTCCGCCCAGAGAGCTCATAGAGCTGAGGTGAAACTGCTTCAGAGTTTGTTGCAGTCCCGGATGAGGCTGGAAGCTCTGCCGACTTACAGTCTCCATGTTTTTCCTGCAACTTTAAAAGCGTAAATCCTTCTTGGCGTCGACCGGGAATCACGAGTATCTATCCGTTCCTGAACCTGGTAAATCCACGGCGTCCCAGAAGTAACAGAAAAAGCGAAGCGCTTCATCAAACATCCAGTGAAAAAGTCCCAGATTACAGTTTTATTCCCGAGCCTACAGAGTGAACACCGGCCAGTCGCTCCCTGCAGCGGGGCGCAGACTGTCCATATCCGGAGGAAAACCCGGCTCTCCAAACTCCACACAAGCCCAAAGTTCCGTTTGTCGGATTCCAAAGAGAAGTAGGCGAAAATGAAACAAAAGCAGGAGTTGTGAGTCGATACAGCTCGATAAAAAAATCCTTATTTGCGGCTCTTTCCGCTGTCGAGGACTGCAGCAACCCGCTCCGTCTGCCCCCGCAGTTCACTCTGACTGTATGGAGATGAGAAGTCTGAGAGCCAGCCTCTCTCTCTCTCTCTCTCCCCCTCTCTCTCTCTCTCTCTCTCTCCCTCCCCCTCGCGCTCCGTCTAGGTCTCTCTCTCGCGCTCTCTCACGCGCCCCCTCCCTCTGTGTTTGTGTGTCTGGCTCAGTCATTGAATCCCAGCCAGGAATGTGAGTGACTCTGCAGGCAGGCTGGGCTCTTCCAGGAACAAGCCATCACCCCCTGCTGCCCTGCAGAGAGAGCGCAAGAAGAAGAGAAGGGAGAGGCTGCGTTCACGTCCCATGGGAAAAAGCAATAAACGTTCACTTTAAACTGGTTTCTGATGAATTCTCCAGCGGTGGAAGGTAACTAAGTACATCAGTTTTTCCATTTTCTGTAACTCTTTCTTCTTCTGCGCGAGAACTCGGGAGGAAGTATTTATTTTCGCCTCCACATTTATTTGACAGATAAAGTTATTCGGTGGATTTAGATTTTACACACAGTTTATAAAACAGTAAATAAAATACTTCAATTAGCTAAGCTCCCTCTGACCGAGATGCTACATTTAATGACTGTGGGAAAACTGGGAACGGTTTCTACACTTAGCATTTCCTCAGTCAGAGACTATCTGGACGAGACCAATGTTTGTAATATAATAACTTTGATCTGTCTGTTTCTCATCCACACCACTTAAAGATGATTACAAATGAAACACCGTCAGCAGTGTGTGTTGGAGTAGAAGACGTCAGATGTTATTCAGGGCGGCTGAAACTATTAAAACAGTTTTACTGAGATGTTTTAGGTTTTGTTTTAGTTCGCATTGTATTCTTAAAATATGCATTACTGTACAATGAATTACTATTATATGTTTTATTTATGTATACAATAATATAATAGTGATTTTAATTACTGATATTTATCAAATAACTGTTACTGAGTTTAGTTTGTTTATAGCTATAACTCAGGCCTACCTTGAGTTCATGTATATATATACATATTTATATGTATATATATAAACTTAATAAATTCTGGTAAGTTTTTATCCACCATCTTGTGCTATTGTGTTGTCTTCTGTCGATTTATCAAAATAAAAGTATTTTTTATGGGGGGGGGGTAAATGCCCTCCTCACTAAAATCTACACCTTCGACTTGTCTTAAGCAATGTTTGAATAGAACTGTAATCCAGTTTCCTGTATTTAGCCCACTTTGCACTAATATTTCTCTAACGTACTGTTTTATAAAGCTTTGGCTAATGTTTCCAGGACATTTAGAACACACCTTACACATAGTTATTGTCTGTATCATGCAGTTTCCACATACTACAGGTGTGTGTCGTCACAAGTTCGGTCATCCACTGGCTGAAACTTGAGATATTTCCACAACGGGGGAAGTTCACATTTCCCATCTTTCCCACAGGCCGTGAAGGCAGCAGAGGAATAGAGAGTTTCTGTGAATCATTTGGCTGCAGAGAGAAAAAAAAGCCCAAAGAGGATGGGAGGTGTTCAGTGAGACAAGCCGGATTTAGCTTTGGAAGGGGAAACGCAAACTGCACGACTGACTGCGGTTTATTTATTTTCTTTCTGCCTGAACGTGTTAAAATTGTTTGGCGAGAAGCGGCGAGTAAACAAGTTTCATGTGTTGGAGACCTTGAGAGACAATCCTGCTAATGAAATGAAGAGAGATTTTTTTCTCTTTGTTTTTCACAGATCAGATAAAATAGAAACTGTTGAAAGACGCTCAGATAACTCATCACACAGTCAGCACAAAGATGTGTCTTTATTCATATGTAGACTTTCTATTTCTGTTATGTTTCCTTTTAATGAGGGTTACCCATCAAAACTGTGAATCTGCAAAGGGCTTGTTTAACAGGATGTTTAGATGTTCACATGAAGCCTGGTTAATAGTAAAATATCCAAGTTTAACCTTGTATGGGAAATCCCTGTTCCCACATGATCTCTAAAGCTAATTGTATAAAGTGACAGAGTTCCTGTAAGGGATGGGAGGTGATTTATTATGAATAAAACTTGATGATCTGCCCTCACGAGGTCATGAGTCAAACAGCTGAAGCACTTTGATGCTCCTGTGGCGTCCCCTAGCCAAACACTGCTGTAACTGCAGCCTGACGGCAGCCAGAGGGCAAGACCTGCAAGGATCCTCCCCTGCAGGAGTCTGAGGGTAAATCTGATGTGTGAATGTACGAACCTTAAATATAAAGGAATCCACAAAAAAGCAGAAGAAGATGCTCCCTAAGAAGATCAGTATTCAAGAAGTCGTGCTACTTCTGTGCCAGAGCTTAGAAAGATAAGGGACAGAGAAGAGCAGTGTTTTCCTGAGAGCAGCGTCGAGAGGTTTCTGCTGACATGTGCCTACAAGGAGGAAGTGCCTTTAAGATAAAGTCCTGAGTAAACAGCAGCAACATCACGCTGTCATTACAGATTAAATGATTCTAATGAAGACATTTGAAAGAACAGGCGGACGTGTTGAAACTTGTTTACATCTGAGGGTTGAGATACCGACAGATTCCTTCAGTGTTTCCTGTCTTTGCATGAAGCAATGAGTCCATCAATGTTTCATACAGTTCTAGTACAACCTGGTGTTTGGCCAGTTTTACACTACTGGCAGACGGAGAGTCCTTTATATGGGACGTGAATTACAGAGCTCTCTGCGATGCTCTCATATGTTTGTCATGTTCATAAATAAACTCGTAAACGTCTTCGATTGTTGACTTTTTACGATGGTCCGAGGAGGTTGAAGTCTTTATATTTATGTCAGTACATAATTGTTGTTTCTTTTTAGCATGTTAAGAAACGATTGATGCTGCGCAATGATTCAAACACGGTTATCTGATTCCAAGTTTGAAGTGAGTGGCAGACCGGGTGGAGTTCTGTTTGTTTATCGATGAACAATAAAGAGTGAACGCTCTGAGACCAACGTTTCATTTCCTGCTAAAGCTGCAGACAAAGACATGAAGTGATGATTTCATTCATACAATACATGTTAAAAAAATACACAATAAGATCAAATCTATGGAGCAGTCTGACACTAACCTTGTGGACATTTAAAAGTAAGGACACCAGGAAACTCAGAGGAGGAGGATTGGCTGAATATGTGCTGTGTACAGTCAACCTGCACCGGCTCGCGTCTTTGGAGGGACTCCCTGTTCTTTCTTTAAATTTCAGACGGCTGAGGATGGGAGGGGTCTGTGTGGAGGAACAGCTGGCTGACCATCTTCACGTATTCTGGAGCTACTACATACTGACAGGAGGTAACACTCGGGATCGACTGTCCTTTTCCAACATTTATCTGGGCAACATTGCAGCTAACTGTTCAATACAGGATAAAACCTTTCATGCGGTACACAGCGCTACTCTGGGAAACTACTAACTTTGAATCTTTTAAACTAAGATATTATTAGCAGCCAACAAAAAAGCGGTTACAATCCAACCGTCCGACAGAGACTGACTGGATAGATATTGTCACTGAAAGTATAGAGAGAAGGACCTTCTCACTAACTCTGAGGGTTATATCTCTATAACATAAGGATTTATAGATGTTTTATAGATGTATATAGTTTTTATTGTGTTGTGTTGTTTTTCTGTCTGTTTACAAAAAATAAAAAAGGGGGGGATGCCAAAAAAAGGAAACAATTATTGTAGTTAACATATTACTCCCCCTGCCTTCAGTCTTTATGCTAAGCTAGGCTAACTTGAATTAGCTCTGTACTGAACACACTCATCTAACTCTCAGAGGAAAAGCAAACAAACCCCCAAAATATTGACCGACTCTTTTATTTCTATCATTTAAATGAACTAAATCATCCACATCATCACATCAAAGGTGAAACCATAGAAGAAGAATAGATGTCACCTGTGGTCACCATGGAAGCGCTTGTCAATCACAGGTAGCCCCGCCCTAAACCCGCCCCTCTTTCTGGTCTGTGTGACTCCGCCCTGTGGGAGCATCAGTGTCTAACTGAACATCCCGCTGTGCTGAAGAAGACGTGAGACTAGGTTTGAGATTGATGGTCTTGTTTTCAGTATGCATGGATCATCCAGTGTTTCTGAGCTCTGTAGTTAAGTGAACAGTATATGACTACAACCCCATGGAGCAGTGACCCCCACATCAGTGTCACGGTGTGGTCAGTGATGGTTCCAGTGTTGCAGCCACAGGCCTGGACTCCCTCAGCTGGCAGACAGAGCCCAGAGCCCCCCGCTGGGTTCATCAGTCTGGCATGGATCCGTCCTCTGAGCAGCACTGAGCTCTGTAAGCCCGCCGCATGTGGGCCTACAGGACCGCTCTGTCTACTGTCTGTGTGTACATTTAGTGGTAGTGGATAGCAGTGAGATACAAAGCCTGTGCTGCCTTCAGGCTCCTCATTCCGTCAAGGCCAAATACCTGATAGCCTGATTTCAGAGATTCAGACTGATGCCAGCGTGCAGAGTCTGTCCTCTGCTTTTCTTCCTCCTCTTGTTTCTCTCCCTGCACATTATCTGCAGCTCGACGTCAGCATGAAGGTCTTTCTGGATGTGTCGGCCATGACTCCAACCCTTTTCTTGTACTGTGCATTGCATAATGTTTTTACAGTTATCATTGCATTGCAATGCAGTCGCAAGTACAACCTGTTTTGAATACTCCTTCCTGTTGTTGCGTTCAAGGTAGCTCTGACTTCCAGGAAGCTCTGACTTGATCAAAAACAATGCATGCTGCCCTCACGCCTCCACACAGCCAGCCAATCGTGGGTTAAACTGTCAAATTGTCTGTTTTGAAAAGTTACCATAAAGTTTAATTCAACAGTCCTGATAAGGAATTTTAGGGACTTTAAGACTAGAAAACTATCAAAGCTTTTAATTCTTTAAGCGGTCCTTTATCCTCACTGACCTGCCTTTCTGATTGAGCCGTTCTATTACAGCATGAGCGTCAGACTGTAGAAGTTCTGAGTGTGTGTGGTCAAAATGACGACGCACTAACTGGGAATTTCCAGCTCTTTTCCTCGAAAGGATTTCAGCAAGTGTTCTCTGTCCGAGTTAAGCTCCAAAAATAAACCGAACTACGACAGCCATATTAGAAAATCAGATAAGAAAAAACTGTGCAGATATTAAGCCTCCTTTCTGTCTATCAGAGTGTGAAGAGCTCCTGCAGTCATTGCTGATGTTCTCTGCGCCTCTGAGGTTGGAGCTCAGCGCTGCTGCAGGATCTGTTGTTCCTGGAAGAAACTAAAAAATTCTGATCCGACCAAACAATGGAAGCGCTTTCTGTGGCCATCCAGTCATTTCATTTGGACAGAACGCTGTCTGCGAACCTACCGGCCTACCTGTGTGCACTCAGCCCGTGCATTCAGTGCACATGAGCAGAGTCTTCCACACGCTAAAGCTAGCAAGCTAGTCGCAGGAGAATGGCAGAGAAAGCTTGTTAAACAGGGTTACAACAACGAGCTGACATCATCTTCCGAACACTCTTTCGTGGACTCGTCTTGCACCATGACTGAGGCAGGGAAAGTTCATGTGTTTGAGGAAGTGGCTTTAGGTCGGATATTTCAAAATGTAGCTTTCTCTTGCTCGTTTCTCAAAAGTTTCCTACATTAGCTTTACAACACAGACATGCGATTAGAGTCTGTATTCTTATCTCAATCTTGGAAACAAAATTAATTCCCTTAATCTGTGAAAATAAGCAAACAAGAACCTGACCCATGCCCAAAGATTTCCAAAATGTCCGCCACTAGCAGGACTAACAGGGCTGGTATGGTAAGGACAGCGGGGCACAGACAGACGTGTAGTGTCTGGCTGAAATCTACGAGGAACACCTGAGTGACTTTGTGTTTATGCTCTCACCGCTCCTTGGTTTCCCGGTGATATAACACATTTTTTTACTTCTCTAACTTCTGCTGCCTCACTTTTACTCTCCTCATCGTCTTCGCCGTAGCCATGGCAGCGGAGAACAACACTGCATCACGTGGGACGGATGACATAACGTTTCTTTCCAGGCGCCGGGTTGCTTTTTCCCAGAGTAGCACCGTGTACCGCAGGCCTGGCCCACTGCTCCGCTTTTGTGTTCCTACCCCTCTGCGGTCGAGGTAGAAAAAACCCCGGATCGGCTAATGTCAGCAGTTCAGGATCCTTCTGGAATACTCATCTCATGTGGCACTGCTTCCAGAAAAATGCTCCCACCTTATTTCAAAGTGGCAGGCTTTCCCACAGTGCTGCTTTCCATTCTTTGAAACAGCGCTCTCTCCTCTCTCCTTTCTTTTCTTTTCCTTCCGTTCAGTCCAGCTTTCCCTTGTTTTTTTCCCGTTGCATAATTGCAGCCGCTCTCCGTTGGTCCCTCTCTTCTGGCCAAAAGCTCAGAAGCTGCAGAAAGTCCCACCATTACTATGACTTCAACTTTCCGCTGTATGTGTGTCCTAGCAGAGGGAACACAGTATCATCATAACAGTTAGCATTCTCCTGTGATGTAACCGTCTTCGGTGAGCAGAAATCCTGGTGCTACAGTGACATCATATTCTGTGTATTAAGTCACAGTTGATGATCAGTGGATACAATCAAACAGTGGAGAAGAAAGCGGCTCTTAATCATGACTAAGTTGTAACCAGAGTCACTGGGAGAATTTTGCACTCTGCTGAACTTGATCCATCCACCCAGATGTTCTTCTGCCCAGCAACAACTTTAATGAACTTCCTGTTCCCATATAACTCCCAGAGCGGGCTGAGCAGACAGCACAATTTATTGTCTTTGTTTGCTTGGATGTTTATTGCCTTGTTCTGCAGATTAAAGTTTATTTTACATGCTAACCAGTCGTTTTGTGGCGGAAATGGTGAACAACGGCACACTACTTTGTTTACACGCATTCTTTGTCACTACTGCGGCATCATTTTTAAAGATATCTGAAGATAACATTCATACTGTATTTATAAAGTCATGTGATTTATGGGCCAAATTGCTTTCAAGGCCACAAAAAAGCTTTGCAGCCTTTTTCCATTTGTGCTGCCATACGAAAGGAGCCGCATAGTTTCAATGAATGTGGGAGAATTTTTAGAGCTGTCTAATATCTGTTGCAGTTTTTATGCTGGAAGCTATGCACAGCACTTCCACCACACTCTGAGTGTATAACTAAAATCACATCAAAATTAGGTATTTATTTATTTAAAGATAAATACTATTCCACAGACACTGCAAGATTTCATTTTACAATTTCATTTAGAGCAAAATATGAGATGACTTTATTTACTGTCGGCAAACCAGGCGATGGCAAAAGCACAGAAGGTTGATGTGAAAGCGTAAAAATGTACAGTAATGTTATACATGCAGATCGAAGAGGCATCCTGTGGATCATTTTTACCATTTAGTTCAACCATCTGTGATTTTCAAGGCTTGATGGTTCAGGGTCACTCTCAGACCGCACCGAACTCTACAAAACACATTGATTTCATTTCAAATCAGCTTTTCTCCAACTATAGTTGATTAGATTTATAGGAAAGAATGAAATTCACATTAATGGTGAGTCTTTAATAGGTTAAAATCAGGAGATAATTTGGTCCATGTTGCACAAAAGTCTTTGGTTTTTAAAGAATCTGAAAAATGCCTTTTCAAAATAAAACTGTTGTTTTCAGGATCAAGAACGAACCTTGAAAATAACTTCTTGTATAGTTACAAAGTCCTTTATTGTCAGCTGATGAAATACCTGTAGCCATGCACCAGGTATGTGCGTTGTAGCCTTTATTGCGTCCAACAGCTTATTGTGAGAAGTTCTTAGTTTTCTTGTATGTATCCTTGTAGAATCCTGCATTCAAAGCTGCTTTGAATAAAAAGTTAATCATAAAAAAAGATAAAGTTAAGGATACAAAATTCTGTAATAAAATAAAATAAAATAATATAATATAATATAACAACTTTCCTCCTCCTTATATTTCCTCGACATGCTCATAGGCGCATGCGTGGGGGATGTCCCATGAAGAAAACGTCTCTGATTGGCTAGAATCAAGTGACGTAGGCTTCCAGGAATAAGGAAGTCCCCGTAACTCTGCCCAGCGCGAAATTTCGAATCTGCTCCTCAAAGTCTCTTAACTAAATGGCTGAAAATTCTTCAAAGTCTAAACTGAAACGAAAGAAATCTTCTGTGGAGGATTTCCAGCCGGAAATATGTTCAAGAGTGACGCAGAAGAAGAGTCATACACCAGTGTTCCTCGGTGACATGACAGCAGAGCCTGGGAGGTGGGTGTTCTGTGACAATTTCAACGTTCAAAGAGGAACGAACCCCCTTTTACATTTTAACAGTTTCATGTTTTTCTCCTCATCAGCTGAAACTCAAAATGGACGGAGCATAACTAAATGTATTTTACGAACAACCAAGTGTCACTGAATAATTCGGCATGTCAATTATCTCACAATACACACCTTCTAATATACTAAACTCAACTTCTGTTTTATTTCTTGTTTTATTCCTACGCTGCGTTTTGGCTGTAGGAAGATGGAAGAGAGGGGGCAAAAAGATAATTAAAAATACTAATACTAATACTAATTGTAAGGACGTAAAGTAGGTTTGAGGTGCTGACCTATGCCGAATTGAAGATTACGAAGATATATACGTATGAAGAATTATCTGATAGCCCAAGAAGCCTAGAACTGCTGGAATCATGAAGTTATCTTTCCACAACAGGATAAGATAGAGGTTATATGGGGGGGAAATCTGCTGCAGGATTCAGCAGAACAGCTTTTAACAGAATTAATTTTTTTATTATGCAAATGAAATATGTAATGAGAAACACTGAGCCAAAAGCAAATGAGTGCTTAAAAACAGGAAACTAGAGCCAATAATAATTTAACCTTTAGTAATAGAATTAAATTAACTCCTCTCCCACCCGATGTCAACAAAAACAGAACATTAAACTCAAAAAGGGCACAAGTTATTGCAGGGCTGATGCATTAGACTGCTAAACCCAAACTGGAAAACAAACTATTTTGAGTTTGTAGGAAAATGTCCTCCTGGAGTCAGTCAAACGGGAGCCTGCTGGTAGATGATGAGTAGAGTATAAACACAGGAGAGTAGTCCTACATTACTATAGAGTCTTTGTTACATAAGATAAAGTTGTCTAAGAGCCATTATGCATCCATCACATGTTTACAGTATGCAGTTGATTTGCCTGTTTCTAAAAACATTTGAGCTTTACTTTTTTAATGTATGCAGCAGGGTCGGAGCTCCATGTCTCCCTCTCTGGCTTTGTAACTGACACAGGAACACGCTGTGCACCACATCAAAGAGACAGTTCATAAATAATTTGATTGACAGATTAAAAATGCATACAAAATAATTTAAAAAAAGAGAAAAACTAAAAACTTCATCATATCCTTCCCTCCCCTGCTGGGTGTCAGAGGATTAAATCTACTTTCTACATCAGGAAACGCTGGATGAACATGTCAAAAATGTGTTAAAATGCAGCAGATTTCAAATGAGATGTCATACTCAGGAACATGCTATCTGAGGGTGTGTAAAGACACAGCAGAGTGAGATTAAAGAGGAAGAACAAACTGAACAGCGGGGGTTGTGTGAAACAGACAGCGCGCAGGATTTTCCTGATTTATTTGGAACAAAGACGTCAAAGGCTGGGGAACCTATTTCCACTGATTGCATCAAGTGAAGCCCGCTAATTATTTAAGATCCAAACATAAGTGAAGAATATGGACAAACATTACATTTATCTCCAGCATGATCACATTATTCTGTATATTGATAATCTACAGTGAAATCAAGACGGGTGTTAGCGCTGTGTGATGAGGCTCATGCCGCCCATACACATCTACAGCCTCTCACATCAACACATTTTGGTGACAGACTATAAGATTGACAAAGTCTGGGTATCTTGTTTACAAAACTACAACTGGAATCCTGCTGGGGTTATTTCCCATCATGCACCTGGTGGAAATTTACAAGAACAAAAACAAACAAACAGCAGCTTTTGTCCACAGCTGCTCTTGTGTGTGCAGTGGTTTGTTATCTGCACTGATTGAAGCTGTAACGATAGCTGTGTTAGCATTACAAGCTACCAGGCTGCTAGCAAAGCATTTCCTTTCTAAAACTTTATCAGTTCACTGGAGCTAACCTCTGCTATGCTAACACCGTGTGCAAACCGTAAGCAACTGTCCAACTCTGGTGTGTTATTCAGTGAGGACATAGTGATAGCAGCCCTGCAAACATTTCCCTCCGTGTTTACTATCTACCCAGTTTGCTGCTTCCTTTGAAATGTTGCTGATGTAAAACAGACACAAATGGCAAATGCAGTAAATGGTGGGCCGTGGGGCTCGGTTATGGCAGAAGTGAAAAACGTGTTTTCCTCGTTGCAGCAGCTAAAACACAGCAGCTAATAAACACAGCTCCTGATGAGCGAGATAAGCAGAGAAAGCTGACAGCATCTGTCTGGTCGACAGGTCGGTGGTTCCTGCAGCCGTGTGGTGGAACAGAGAGCAGCTTCCTGCTGTGGAGGCTCTGTGGGCGTTAACGCTAAAGTCTGCGCTGCTGCACCTGCAGAACCAGCACTGGGACCCGGTTCCTGATCTTCCAGAACCATCTACAGAGGTGTGTACGAGCGTTCAGATGTTTGAACATGTTCCTGCTGTGTGCCTGCAGACTGCAGAGATGTTAGTCCACATGTTTCATCCTTTTCATCTTTTCCAGGAATATTCACAATAAGTTAAACTTTTCTTTAAAAGGGAGTCCTGGTCAAGGGAACCGCTCCTTTCACATAAAAGAACAAAAACAGAAACGAGCTCAAACACTGAATCCTCAGCAGTGAGCAAAAGGCCACGTGCATCCATGTACTTCTTAATCTGGTTTAAGGTGACTCAGAACAAGTCCTTAAAAGTACTTATACCGAGGACAGATTTTAATATAATGTGTCCGGATGAGCAAAGGTTGCACATACTAAATGTTTTGGGAGAAAGTAGAGGGCATGAATAAGAAGGCAGATCAGATTAAACAGCCTCATAAAGAAAAATGTTTAATCCTACTCTTGTGTGAAGAAGACAAACCAGCTTCCTCATACGAGCTCTTCTGTCTGTGTCACGTCAGAGACCCGTTCTGGAGGAGGATGAACAGCGATGGTGTGACCTCGGTGAGGAGGTCCCTCCCTTCGCTGAACCGTCTCCACCTCCAACAAGGACTCCATCGAGTCCCCTCAGGATCAGCTCCTCCGAGCAGGACCTCCCGCTACAGAACAAACCTGCACCAGACCCACCTGACCCACAGCTTTCCTCTCAGAGCAGGAAGAGTCTTAACATCAAGACAACATCTCTTCAATCCTTCACAAAAAGACATCAGAGTGTTGGAGGAGCAGGAGGAGAGCAGGCCAACAGACAGCTTCTCCAGAACCATCTGAGGGTTTCTCACAGGGCAGTCTCTGTGCAGGAGGAGGCTGAAAATAAAGAGGGGGTGGAGGATGAAGAAGAGGAGGTGCAGAGGAGAGTCAGAGAAGATGGAGCAGCAGCAGCAGCAGGAGCAGGAGGAGGGGTGCTGCAGAGCTGCCCCATGTGCCTGCTGGTGTTTCCTGTTGGGTAAGAGCTCTAACACACTTTCTTCTCTATGTTTTAATAAAACCAGCAGCTTCTCTTTCTGCTCGGTAATTTCTGTCCTAATTTCCCTTATTTGGAGCTTCATGTTGGCGTTTCAGTCCCACTCACCGGCTCTTTGTGCAGCTGCCTTTCATTTCCACTCATTTCATTTATTTTCAGCACCCACTGCGCTGTGTGTGGCACGATTCGGATGAATACTTGTTGGATGTTTTGTACATATTATGGTGTTTAAAATGATGCACCTCAGATTCAGACTTTTTTTATGCATGCAGCTGTAATAAGTTATACTGAGCCGGATCGTTTGCCTCATGTCGGCTGTCACGCAGGTGTTTGACTCACGAAGCTTTCATTGACAGAAACACAAGTGCAGCCGTCACAGCTCTCGCTCTGTCCTCCACTCCGCTGAGCTGTGTGTGTGTGTAAGAGCAGAGACGTACTGCACACTTTAAATGACAGACGAACACAGTTTTATTATGTTGTTTGTCTAAGTTTTGTGCACTTGTTAACGTCAGATCAGGTTTGCTGTCTGTGTGAAAGACAGACAGAGGCAGAAAGCTGATTAAGTTGCCCTCACATTGCTGCTGTAGGTGCAACAAAAGCCCCCAAACAGAAGCCGAACTGCTTCAGTAATAAGTCACAAACAGTCCAGGTTGTAGGGCTGTAGTGATGTTTTTATCTTATTGGTATCAAAGCTTCAAACGAGCACGCTTGTTTGAAAGCTTTATCGGTGGGACGACAGTCGGAGTGTAAGTCATTCTGGCATTTTGAGGAAACACAGCCTGTATGTGTCAGCATGTGAAAGTGTGTGTGTGTCTCTCTCCTTGTTCCTGTCTCTGCAGGTTCACACAGATGGACTGTGACGGCCACCTGGCTCAGTGTCTGTCCGAGGTGAACGTGGACGTGACCTGGTGAGAGGACGGGACTCTGGCTGCGGTCCAGGGGCTACGAGCTGCCCAGATACCCCCCTCCCCGTCCCCCTCCTTATAATACTGCGGGGTCTTCTCGTACGGGGGAGGACACGCCCGGCGAGCAGCTCGTACAGAGAGCAGACACTTTACATGGAGGTGGGCCTGGACACACTGGGTTAGATAAGATCTATACTCCAGGACCTGTCTCACCTCTGGGGACTCCGCTGTCCTGTCTCACCTCTGTCCCGTCTCACCTCTGTCCCGTCTCTCCTCTGTCCTGTCTCTCCTTTGTCCCGTCTCACCTCTGTCCTGTCTCTCTTCTGTCTCTCCTCTGTCCCGTCTCTCCTTTGTCCTGTCTCACCTCTGTGGACTCCTCTGTCCTGTCTCTCCTCTGTGGACTCCTCTGTCCTGTCTCACCTCTGTGGACTCCTCTGTCCTGTCTCTCCTCTGTGGACTCCTCTGTCCCGTCTCTCCTCTGTGGACTCCTCTGTCCCGTCTCACCTCTGTGGACTCCTCTGTCCCGTCTCTCCTCTGTGGACTCCTCTGTCCTGTCTCACCTCTGTGGACTCCTCTGTCCTGTCTCACCTCTGTGGACTCCTCTGTCCTGTCTCTCCTCTGTGGACTCCTCTGTCCCGTCTCTCCTCTGTGGACTCCTCTGTCCCGTCTCACCTCTGTGGACTCCTCTGTCCTGTCTCACCTCTGCGGACCCTCCTGTCAGATCTAATTGCCCCTCTCTGGGCTTTAGACCCACGTTTAGCTCTCCTGTCTCGTGTCCACTTGTCCTCTGATGGATCTGGTCCCAGCTGGTCAAGAGCATCTCCAGAATAAAATGAGAATCGGGCCGGCCACAGTAAAAGCAGGCCGCAGCCTCCTCACAGAGACATACCAGAGAGTGGGTGAGTGTGATTGGACAGCTGCACAGAAATAACAACTGACTCATTTTCAGCCTAAAAAACTGCGACTGTTATCCTGATTTACTAAAGTCTGTTGTTGAAGTGAATGAGTTTAAGCTGAAATGAGTCATTGAAGTTTTTCCTTCACATGTGAGCAGTTTGTGTCTCGTGTAAACTCAGCGAGGAGCTGCGTCTCTGCGCTGAAACTCTTTGAAGATGTCGCGTACGTTTAGCAGATCGGACGTTTCATTTCTCCGTCGGCTTCTCAGAGGCTGAACTCATCTACCAAACCTGGAAACCTGCGCTGCAAACAAATGCTGGGCGGATGGATACACAGCTGTTTGTCAAAAAAGTAGTTCCAGCACAAACTCCGCTCTCCTTTTTCCTTTTGTTTTTTGTGCAGATCATCAAGAGGTTCAACATGTTAGTCAGAGAGGTTTAGACGTTTTACAAGACAAGTATTGAACTGTGAGCAGAGCCAGGCTAGCTGTTTCCCTCTGCTTCCAGTCTTTATGCTAAGCTATGCTAACCCTGTGTACTAAATGAGATTGTAATGACTTACACCGATCAGCCATAACATTATGACCACCTGGCTTATATTGTGTAGCTCCCCTTCTGCCACCTGAACAGCCCTGAGCCGTCGAGGCATGGACTCCAGCAGACCTCTGAAGGTGTGCTGAGGTATCTGCACCGAGACGTGAGCAGCAGATCCTTTAAGGCCTGTAAGCTGCGAGGGGGGGCCTCCATGGACCGGACTTGTTTGTCCAGCACATCCCACAGACGCTCAACTGGACTGAGATCTGGAGGCTGAGTCGACACCTTGACCTCGTCGTGTTCCTCAAACTATTCCTGAACCATGTCTGCAGCGTGTCCGGCCATCCACATGATGTAAAAGAAAACGTGATCCATCAGACCAGGCCGCCTTCTTCCATCGCTCTGTGGTCCAGTTCTGATGCTCGTGTGCCCATTGAAGGCAACGGTCTGATCTACGCTGCCCCATACACAACAAACTGTGCTGCTCTGTGTGTGCTGACACCTTTCTATCAGAACCAGCTTTAACTCTATCAGCAGTTTGAGCTGCAGTAGCTCTTCTGTTGGATCGGATCAGTGAGCCTTGGCCGGCCATGACCCTGTCGCCGGTTCACTGGTCTTCCTTCTTTGGACCACTTCTGGTAGGTCCTGAGCGCTGCAGGCCGGGAACACCCCACAGGAGCTGCAGGTCTGGAGACGCTCTGACGCCCAGTCGTCTAACCATCGCATCAAATTCTGACTAAATGTAACGAGATGATCAGTGTCAATCCCTTCACCTGTCAGTGGTCATAATGGAGAGGCTGATGGTGTACATTTAACTGAATAATGTCTGAAGATTTAAGATCATTTACGATACAGACCTGGATGATTTGTTCATCTGTAAACTTTGAATATAAACAAAGAGTCCTGTGTCTTCTCGTGTGTGTCTCAGAGATCTCCTCCTTTAACTACACTAACGTACGTAAGGTGGCAGACGTTTGTCAGGATGCTAGTGAAGCACGAGCTGTTGACTGACATCTGTTAAAGAAACATCTTCATGTCACAACTTAAAACGTCTCTTTTCTCTAAAACTACATTTAAATGATGTTTGTTTGTTTGTCTTATTGATTTTGTCCAAATGTGCTCGGCGAGCTGCAGAGACAGGAAGTGAATCTGCACACGCGCCTGCGTCGTAGAGTTTGATGCTGCAGATACTTTGTTGTTACTATTTAATATATTTATAATATTACTTTATTTACTCTGCTTCAAATAAACAGAAAATGCTGTGAGACGATAAATATGAGTTAAGTGGTGATCAGAGGGTGTGCTGCTGTGTGAGGCAACTCCCAGGCGACCGACAGACACGCACGCACGCACGCACGCACACACACACGAACGCACGCACACACGAACGCACGCACACGCACACGCACACGCACACGCACACGCTCACGCACACGCACACGCACACGCACACGCTCACACACACACTCACTCACACACACACACACACACACACACACACACACACACACACACACACACACACAGATTTTTCTGCCATCGTCTGCATAAAGGAAGCACCCAGTTCACGGAAAACCAGTATCATTTTTAATAATTACACATATTTACAAAGATGCGGTGAAGCAAAATGAAGCGAATCCAACCAGCAGGATGTTAGAAAATAAAAAATCATGGACAAAGTTCATTCGTTTGCAGATAAAACTCTCCTCCTCGACACGTCGGAGCGGCCTTCACGGGTCTGTAATGTGGTTTCAAGGACTCCCGCTCATCTGTTGGTCCCCGAGAAACAAAGAAATATCACGAATGTTTCACCTGCTGTGCAAAGAGGCCGAGAACACATGAATACATCGCAGCAAAGAGAGTTTGGGGAGCTGGAGGAGGAGGCTTCCTCGAATGTTGGAGTGATTTCTAGCTTCTTGAAGTGTGTGTGTGTGTGTGTGTGTGTGTGTGTGTGTGTGTGTGTGTGTAGGTGTGTGTAGGTGTGTGTAGGTGTGTGTGTGTGTGTGTGTGTGTGTGTGTGTGTGTGTGTGTGCGTGTGTGTGTGCGCGCTCATTGTACTGGACTAATTGGTGAGTGTGGATCGGCTTCATTATCTCTCCTCTCTCTATCTGCTTCTTTTCGCCCTGCGGCTAATTGAGACCCTTTGACTCGGGATCAGCTAATTAATCCTATTATGTGGTTATCACATTAGCACGGGTCAGATTCCATCAAATAAATGTGAGCCAATAGAGAGAGAGCTCCTCTTCTTCTTCTGCTCCTCTGAAGCTCGCAGACGCAGAGATTTCAGAGAGGAGTCGTTCTGTGTCTGACTTTGATCTGTGCTCCGAGCGGATGATCTCTGATGTGTTTGATTTTATCCAAATCTTTGAACTGCAAAAATCTTGTTAGAAATATGTTGCTTCTGTGTAGAAAGGTGGCAGTTTATTAAGTTACAGTGTAAAACTTCACTGTATACAAATAGACGCTTCGCACCTGATGCTGGGAAAGGAAACGAACCAGGTAAATCGATTGTAACAGAAATGAGCTGAGGCGTGCAGAGCGGACCGTCGTGTGTTGGACTGGCTTTACACGGACAACAGCTCCAGGTTACACGACTGACACAAATGTGACGCACGCGTAGTTTCAGACCAACATCAGCAAACTGCTCGCTGCGTCAGCAACGCAAAACACAACTTTGGATCATTTTAAATACTCGGTGCTACGGACACGTCAGTCCGTTCCACAGCAGCCTCTCTGAAGTCACTAACTGATGAGCAGTCAGGAAGGCCCTGAGTCATTCACATTCTGTCTGTTGAGTCTCTGCACTACAAACAGTCACAAATGGTCCTTCAGTGTCCACAACGCAGAGGTCTCCTCCTCTCCCAAAACTAACTAACAGTATCTTACTTATAATATAATAAGTACAATCAATAAGCAGAACAAACAAGTGCAGTATAATCAAACAAAATGACCCGGCTGGAGTCAGAACAGGAAGTGTCCACAGACGGCGTCTTTAGCGCTGGCGGCGCCTTCTAAACCAATCAGCGCTAAGCGCCCTCGGCGTCAGCTGTTTTTTTGTCGGTTGAAAAAGGGTCAACTTTTGGAACACGCTCGTCAATATCACTTCTCCTTCACCGTCCAATCAAAATCAAGAAGGGGCGGGACTTCTGATGTCAACTTAGTCAACAATGGCGGAGGAGAAGCTAATGCTTTCGTTTTTTTGAGAACAATTTCCAGGTGTCGAGCTGCTGCTAACGCCAGGACATGACTTCTTGACATAGTTGATGTCGTCTTTGTAAAATGTCCTTGAATGAAAGCAAATATTAAACACAGAGTGTTGAAGGCAGACTGAGCGGTCACTACCGAGGGAAGTGGAAGTGTGGCCAGACAACTTTCGTAACCTAGCAACAGTGAGGCCGGTGAGAAGCGCTCTGAAACCGAGGTCGTGAACACTGCGAGCCCAAAAAAAACGGTAAATGGACCCAGGCCCCAAATCTGCTCTCTAACCGACGTGATGTGAGCCCTAACAGAAGCTGGGATGTCCTGGATCACCAGAACTCTTACACACACACTGTCTCCTTCTTTCACCCCGGAGGCCGCTGATCGTGCGTCCTGTGAAACTAAAAGTTGACTTAAGTTGGCTCAAATCAAGATCCTGGTTCGGGCTGAGACATTATCCATGTGTGACTCTGACCTCGGCCTTCAGAGTCAACGTGTGTGAGCCCTGTTTCCTGCATTGTTTCCTTTGTTGCTCTTAACACAACAAACACAACGAACAAAGAGCTTTGAAGCATCTCAGGACCTGTGCAGAGCCAGGGTCACTAACAGGCGAGGTTCTTCATATTCCACCCTGCACATGTCGTCTGTCCTGTGCTTTGATCTCTGAACACCTTTTATTCCTTTTAGAAATAAAACAAACATTTACCAATAAATGATAAGATCCTTTTGACATGATTATCTTTAGACATTTATAACCAAAGGAACCATCTAAAGCGGGAGCAGCACTGAGCTGTCGTTGCTCCATGTAAAGCCAGTCTTGTTGTGGAGTTTGAAACACACAATGAGCCCAAAATGGAAACACAGACACGTTTCCACAAGAAAGCACAACCAGGCGGTCACAGGATCTTGTCGCCCGGCTGCAGATGGTCACACAGCTGGTGAGGAAGAATCTGAGCCCGGCCAGCACGCCTGAACTCGCTGTGGAGGCCGGAGACCATCAAATGCTCCTGATATAACTCAACCTCTCAGACTGTGCAGCATTTATACGCCTTTATGTTGCAAACACAGGGCTGTTAGGATGCCGCCCGTGTGCAGGACACAATCCTCACTATTTAAAATCCATGCAGCAAGTTTTGCTCTTGTGCATCTCGTCTCTTTCCGCCTCCTGTTGATGTTTGGTAAGATGCTACTCTTGTGAATCTCTGCACCGGCCTTTAATCATCGGTTCTCAGATTATTTGTATTAATTCATAAAAAAAAGATTCAGTCGTTTGTCCGGAAGCTTCTAAACTCCAAACACATTGATTCCCTACACGTTTGCACGGTTTGGTTGAGCCCTGGCAGAGTGCAGCCATGATCTCAGTTTGCTTTGTGAAGCCATGATGGTGAAGAAATGTTCATTAAGAGATAAGTGCAATCAGAGACATGGTAATTAATACGATCTTTGAGGCACTTCTTAAATAAAAAGAGTCCCCTCCCCCTCAGTGTTCGTGGAAATCATAAAAAGAACAGAAAGGTCGTGGTTGCGGATGAATCTGTGCCACTTGCATCGATAAAAAGGCATCATCAATTTTATACCACTACTTCATTATTTTACACAATAATAACTTATTTGTTCTTTTGTCAGTGTACATTCTTGTTCTGCGCGGGGCCTCGTCGCCCCCCCCCTACAAGATAGAAAAAAAGGAATTAACAAAAATAAAAAGTGCACGTAAAATTCAAGTTCTTCCTCAGAACCGTCATATGGATCAGGGAGGTGAGGCGGGTGGAGACGTGTTCATGATGGCAGGCACAGAATGAGACCGCTCTCTGTTCACATCACGAAGCCGCTCGTGCTTTCCACACGAGGATGGACGTTCTGACGAAAGGAACGAAGGAGAAAAAAAGAAAAAAGGGGAAGACGGCGGAGCGACAGGGAATGTTCTGAAGTCTTTGTTTTCCGAGGAGAGACCAAGAAAGACGAGTTTGGTACCAACAAAACAATCTGAATCGTCCAGGAGGGAAACTCTCCAGTTTGCTTTGCCTTGTTGAAGGTCCACAGGCTGAGTTCGCCCTCCCTGTTGTCCTCCACTCCTCCTCCTCCTCCTCCTCCTCCTCCTCCTCCTCCTCCTCCTCTTCCTCCTCGCCGTACAGAGTTGGCTCGCGAGTGTTTTTTGGCTGAGACGGCAGCTTGGACAAACAGAAGGTGGGCGAAGGAGGAAGCGTGTCTCTCCTTCATACAGACTCTTCTGTGGATAGCAGCAGGGGGTTGATGTATTCAAATCCCTCAAACTCTGACTGGTCTATTCTCTTGATGACGTCCCTGAGGAGAGACAGACAGGAAGAGGAATTAGAGGAGGCGTTTCATCACAACATCCACAGAAAGACGACACCCACGGCAAATCTGGATCAGGTTCTGAATACAGGCTCAGACAGAAAGAGCCTTGTCTTGATAGCATGGGCGCAGACCTGGGTAGGGAGGGGAGGGACACATTACACATTATAACACATCATCATTCCTGTGGGACAATTAACAATGACCTCATCTTGATAGTGCGGGGTATCAGAAGCTGCTGGACGTGTTACAGACCAAACAGAGAGATCTTTAACATAAAGTAAAACCTTTACTTTGTTTACTCAGAACCTCGACCCAATCACTTCCTGTGCTTGTGATCAGTCTGTCAAAGTGAAGACAGAAGAGAAACAGGTCAGAGGAGAGACAAACAACAGAAGGTTCCTGCGGGATTCCAACCAGAGTGACCTTTAACCCTTAGATAACCAGGGTTTCACCTGCTTTAAGGCTGGCCCGCACTAAAAGATGTTTCAAGTCTCATCAGATGTGTAAAATGTGAGCGAGCCACACACGACGACAGATAACAACAGACTGAACAGTTTTGTTCCTGTAGTGTGCAGAGCAACGATCTGACCCGAACAGCACCACACACTCACACATTCATTCACCAACAACCAGAGTCCGACTCTCACAGCTGCAAATCTCACAGAATCTCTGGCGCTCAAACGAGACTTCAGAGTAAACAAAGATGGCGGCCGACGGGCAGGAAGAACTGGTGATGATAGTTTTTGGACTTTTGACTGAAAATTCAGGAAGAAAAAGAACAAACTGTGGATGAAGAGGTGGAGACGGCGTGAACACGGGCTGCACATGTTACTTTATGCTGCACGTTTGCTTTTGTCGCCATGTCTGTGGTTGTTGTGTTTCCTGCTTCAGTCAGCTCGCCTCCTGATTGGCTATCACTGAATCGTTGAACATGTTTAATATTTACAATTTGAAATCGGTGCGGCCACGACGTTCCACAGAGCATCCGTCACAGCTCAGGAACATCTGAGAGATCATCTTTAGAACCATCAGAACATCAGGACTTGATTACTTTAGTCTGAAGGAGGCCCAGAATCGTCCTGATCGTCTTGTAGTGTGTGCCCTGCTTTAGAGGCCTTTTGTTTAAACAGTCTAAATTATAAGACCGACAGAAATCTAAGAAAAATACTGCAGTGAGAAGTTTAAGTATTCACTAAAATATCACATTTACAGGTAAAACCTTAAAAAGGGGAAAACGGCCACACACTATCCTTCTACGTCCAAACTTTGGGCTTTTCTTTTCATTCTTTGTTTGGTCCGTCTCTCCCACATCGGACTTCTTTGCTCTTCATGTTCACAGACTGAAACAAAATGCAGTTCTGCTTGTTTTTAGCTAAAAGTGTCAGTGACATTTGAAATAAAGAAAACATCTTTTTGGAAAAACGTTTCAGTCCTCAGACCTTCATCAGGCAAAGCAGAGGACTGAGGAACATGCAGGACAGATATAACCTTCACCTGCTCAGGTGAGGCTGATCAGGCATGATCGGCTGTCAGGTAATCAGTCCCAACAGGCTGTTTGTATTTAACCAATCAGAGGGAACAAGGACAGAATCTACCACAGACAGCAGCTACGTCAATTTACACACAAACAAAGCAATTTTAATAAATTAACCAAATATAAAACTAAACATTTAAAATCACGAGTTCTGTAATCACAACTGTCTCCTGACGCTCTCCTGACGGTCGCGTTATTAATTTAGCTGATTTCAAACACACACAGTTCAAACCGAAACACGTTTGGATTATTGTGTTTGGTTCACATCTAACACCATATTTTGTCCCGTGTTCTGTGAGGCTAAATGTTTTCATCAATGGAGTCTGGTGTGTGTGCAGAGAGCGACGTAACGTCTGTGTGTGGTTAAAACAATCATCTTCCTCTGTCACTAAAATCTCTGTAGGGATCCTTTCTGTCATGTTGTCACACACTTAAGGCACAGATAAACGTGCTTTTTAACCTCACGTTCTCGTACACAACCAGCTTCATCATGAACGTAACTGTTCACATACTTGTCTCTGCACTACGCGTGTTACTGGAGGATACCTCTGGAGGGCGCAGCAGAGAGCTCAGGCCGTATGCAGCTACTTGTAAAACAGAACTTATCTGTCTGCAGCTGTTTGACAGCATGTTTGTCTCTGCGCAGCGGCAACGACACGTCGTACACACGTGGATCATTGAGGACCTGGTCTATCAGCACCATTGTTGTCCCTGCGGCTGTGTCGACCCTGTCACATGCCCTCTGCCTCTACACTGCTTTGTGTACCTATTTGTCATTTAGACCCCAACATATCTAAATAAACAAACAAATAAACAAACAAACAAATAAATAAATGAATAGTGCCCAGGTTTAAAAATAAGTGAATTCCCCTTTAATGTTTTTAAAACCACCTGATAAATACTCTCTGTTTGTGTTCCTTCTCAGCAGGAAGCTGATTGGTTTAAATGAAGTTAGTCTCAGATTAAACATATCACAGCCTGTGATACGGTGTCCCTTTGTTCACGATGTGTGAGGGCACGCTGAGGACTGATCAGTGGAGGAACTCGAGCTGCTTCTTTGTCTCCTGAATGAGCAGCTTCCATTAACAAAAGCCTCATCGCAGGTAAATGGAGCGCAGAGAGGCTGAGTAAAAATAAATGTACTCCCTTAGCAACACTGCTGGCTTCTCCTGCAGCAACAGGCTGTTTACTCATCTGTGTGTGTGTGTGTGTGTGTGTGTGGATGCTGAGACGAGGAGCTGAAGCCCAAAAAGGAGGCCTCTCACTGGGGAAGGCACAGAGGCTTTCTCCCCTCAGACTCACAGAGTAGGGGGCTTTGAAGTTAAAACAAAAGGTGCCTTCAGTGGACCGTCCCCCCGGTGCACCAGGTGGGTGGGGGTCTCACTTCAGGGGCCACCGGCAGCGCTGAACAGGTTGCAGATCCCACCCACATAGAGCGAAGGACAAGTGAGTGAGACGCTACAGTGTCTTTGTTTCAGTTTCCACAGCAGAATACTGATGAAGCAGATATTTCTCCTGCCTCTGATCCCATGTGAAGCTCTCTCTCTGTAGGAGGAGGTCAGCACCGACACAAGCTGCAGATTCACTAAATAATGTTTTTATTTGGAGCTTCACAGAGAACAGAGGGGCAGAGAGAGAGAGAGAGAGAGAGAGAGAGAGAGAGAGCGAGAGCGAGAGCGAGAGAGAGAGAGCCCGCAGAGAGGGACCAGAGGAGAGGAGGACGGGTTGGGGACTGACCAAAACAAACAGCTCGTCCAACCAACGTAAATGTTGCTTCTTTTCCAGGCTCGGACGAGCTGAAAGCTTTACCAGATGCTGAATGAAGAGAGGGTGAGGAGGGGGGGGGGGGGTGAGTGGGTGAGACAGAACAAGAGTTCTAGAGAGCATGCTAACTGTTCTTTTGAAGCCAAATCGGAACATATTGTTCCAATATTTAACTAAGAAAGCAACACTGGGCCTGTGCGCTGCTGTGTCTGCGTCGCGCTGTAATTACACCACCTAAACACTAGTTGGCAGTGTTGTTTCTGTGCCACTGTGTGGAGCCTTTAACAGCTTCTTCCTTTATACAGTGCTGACTGACACTGAGCGGGTCCTGTCAGAGCACAACAGTTACCTTTACTGAAAACACAGAAAACACGCACATAATACATCTGCAGACATCGAGAGTGCCAAGCACAGCTTAAGTGTTAGCTTGTTGTGGAAGCTAGCAGCCTGTAGCAGCTAGCTACAAACTAGCGTCAGGCACAGTGTCCTCGGTAGTTGCAGATGATGTCATTACGTGAAACAGAACGTCACCAGCTGGTTTGTGTTCATTTTAAGCATCAGTGACTAAATGAACATCATGCTGTGCTGAAGAAGACTTGAAACTAGAGACTGAGACCATAAACTCATTAGGAACATGTTTACTGAGGGAATAACTCAGGAGAGGAGGAGGAGCATGTTCTCATAGACTTCTATAGGCCTTTCAAAGTAAAGCACCTGCAGTGCGAGAGGAAGCAACAGGCTCACTGGACAGACTGCAGCAGTCATGTCCAGTCCAACACATCCAGGTCCTCCAGAGACGGTCGCTACAGGAGAACAAAGTCCTCCTCTCTGGGCGCCGGCTCAGGCTGCCGTTTTCTAAGACGAAGAGCTGGCAGATAAAAACTAAAGCCCCCCCCTCCTCCCCCCTCCTCCCCCCTCCTCCCCACGCTGGCAAGGCCCCCCAGCAATCCTAGCTTTTAATGTGGCAATGTAAATCTCTAACACGGAGGGTTTACCCTGCTCTCTCCCCGCACGGCGCTCACAGCTCTTTCTTCTCGTGCCAAGCCCATCACGAGTGGGAGAGAGGGGAGACTGGAGAGCTTTTTGCATCACCCCCTCCTGGCGGGAGTGGGCGACATCAGCCCCGCTCCTCAGTAACGGAGGGGAGAGAGAGGGGTGGGGGGGAGATAAAGTGTGAGACGCAGGGAGGAGGCGTGCGTCTCCTTTTGATGTGTGTTTGATGCCAGGTTGGTATCTCCACCACTGAACTGGCAGTGTGCTTTCCACCCTGTTCTCCCACTCACTCCCCCCTCCTCCCCCCTCACTGTACCACCCCCAATCTCTCTCCCAAAGTCTGTCAATGCCTCCCACCGTCTATCGCTGTCACAAAGGGGCTTCAGAGGCGTCTCTGCAGCCCCTTAACGAGCTGCGAGGTTTGAAGATCCGCGTCTGGAGAGGAGCAGAGGTGTGCAGCTCCTTCAGACTGAGGCAGAGCGCTGGTGGAGACACTGAGACATCTGTCATGGCTGCAGTGCATGATGGGCATTTAATAAGGCTCCAATTAACACTGGAGTTCCTGTTGCACTGTGCCATCTCACAATCATGTAGTTATCACTGAACATGATCAAAAGTCTGAGGTTGCAGAGGCACGATGGTGTCTGAGTCTGTCTCCACTTCACCCAGACGTCTAACCCGACAGCAGAGGTGGCCGACGCACACGTCCCGTCCTCGCTCCTTCCAGGATCTTTTTTTGTGATTGTTGCTACTAAAAATGTCTGATTCCACAGCAGCTGAAAGTGCTGGAGCATATGAATATTGCACTGAACTGTGGCGTTCTTTAAAGCGTCACCCAAACCTATTTACAAAAGCTGGAACACAATCTGCTCCATTTGTAAATAATGAAGTGCACCTGGGAGGTGTTCCTCAAGCCCCAAAGGAGCGGTCCCTCCTGCAGGGGCCGACTGCTTCAGGTGAAGAACAGGTACGCGTGTAAAAGGAAAGACTGGTTAAAGTAGAAGTACTAATTAAACTATCGTCCTGCAGTCACAGCAGCGTCCAGGCTGTGAAACGTCCTCTCAGTATAAAGTCAGACGGGTCCCTCTGAAGGACATTTCCAACTGCTGTTTCTGTGCTAAGCTAACTGAAGCTAACCTCATATTTGGAGACGAGTAAACTGAAATCATGTGAACTTCAAATCAAAGAACAACACAGTGAAAATAATGAACATTCACTTTAATCCAGCGTGTAAATCAGTTGGACGGGGAGTGTCTCGCTGCTGCTCGTCGGCCATGTTGGCTGTCACATTCACTCGACGCCTGTTTTCCCTCTCTGTCTGTCTGTTTGTCTTCACTCGTCTGTTTCCTCCTTCTCTTCATGTGACGTCTGTCCTGTGTGATGTGACCTGATGGAGACACCGAGGAAGAAGCGTTTCTATGTTTTGATGTCCCGTCCATTTAGGTGGAAGTTTTAAATTTCCCTTAAATGCATTAAGTAACGAGAAAGTTCAGATATTCACCTTTGCAGCAGTTTACCTTCTGCACCGTGTGCCGCCTGAACCTAAAGCTTCATTAAACGACAAACTAAATTCTTGTCTGATCCATTTAAAGCGCCTGAAACCCTCCTGTTTGATTTATTATACAGACTGAGCTGACTCGTCTCAGCCTTTGTTTTGATCCTTGTGTAAAAGTGAACACTGAACGCCTTTCGAGAAACACTGTGTCACTTACAGCCGCGCGATCATGGCCAACATGTCAATGACGATTATTTAGATCCACACTGAGATGTCGGTTTCTCATCAAGGTTACATTTTAGGTGTCCTGCTACACCTCTGGTAATTTACAAATATCTGCATCAGAACACGACTCCTCCTGGAGTTTATTATGGAGACAATATATGAATAAATATTGTGCACAGACGTCGACACAAAGAGCCCTGCTGTCACTCTCTCGTTCCTCTTACAGTGACGAGCCAAAGGCAGGAGTTCAGCGAGGTAACTTTATCCACGTCAGTCTTCTTGGTCCTCTTACAGCAGCGTGTGGCGTTTATCAGGGGTCAGACACGTTAACGATGCTGCTCTGTGGTGCAGACACGTCTCATGCACTCTGTACAAACGACTTGTTCTTTATTATTATCATGATAAACATCCAAACACTGGATGCTGATCGGTTTAAAGGGTCGAGCTCTTTGCCGTCTGCTCCGAGCATTTGATTTTCATTCAGCCCCTGTGACGTGAACATGACTCTGCTGCTCTGGAATGCAGACGAAACCTCCTGGAAATGTGTGCACAGGCTGCTGCAGGGTGCACGAGGCGGCGGGACAACTCCCTCATACTGAAGGAGACGGGACGTTATTGATCGCTCTCTTGATCGTTCAGGAAGCAGAAAAATTGGGACCAAGATTAATATTCAATAAACAGCAGCTCCAGTGTTCACAGCGTAAAAACGGGTGGCTCAAAAGAAAAAGGGATCCTGAAGTGGGATCAGGTCAGGTGATCCAGCTTCAAACCTCCAGTTTGAGTTCAAACTTTTGAGCAGGATTGGGAAAACTCTGATCCAAACATCAGGATGATCCTGATCCCAGCAGAGGAGGACTCAGGACGTCAGGAACATCATGTCATGAAGCTTTTAAACTGATCAAACAACATTTTACTGCCTAGTTTAGACTGAAGACATCTTTAAAATATCTTGCACTTTACAGTCGACAGTAGGGTTGTTAGAAAGTCTTTTGTCTCTGTAAAATAGCACCAATATCAAACATGAAATATTTCACTTTAAGCAGCTGTGAGGGACGTTCATGCTGTGTGGCGCCCCCCGTGGACAAAGTGTGTAGTGCGTAGTCTCATTTAGAGCTCTGGTAATCTGGATTTAGTCATCTTAAAAAGTCTGGATCTGGATCAGGTTGAGCCAATCCAGCTTTACTTTGAAAAACAGGACAACAGGAAGCGAGAGTAGCTGAAAAAAAAGATCGTTCTGATCCAGACTCATCTTTTAGAACAACAGAGGCCCGGCTTCACACAGGTCACATGACCCTGTCCAATACAAACACTGAATCTGTCACACGTCTGTGCTGCACTCACAGGGCTGTGGATCAGGGACGTGTCTCTCTAACTACTGTGATAGATATTACAGCAACAGTAAACAGTGTTATAATAATATATCTCCCATGTGCACTTTATATTTTAAACATCTTACATCTGAGTGGTTATTTGTGTGTTACTGTTATCTCGCACCAGAACTTCCTCATGGAGAAAATCCTGAAACATTTCAGCTGTGAAACACAGAAACACTTCTTCACACTGTGACTGTTTTAAGTTTCATCAAACAGAATAATTAACTGCACGACAGAAACGAAACTGTTTTCTTTCTTCCTGTGATTTTTTCTCCGATGAAGGGAATAAAAAATGTTTCAGTTTTTACAGGTCGCCTTCTCGGCTTTAGCTCCACTGTTTGTGTTGTGCTGTTTCTCTCTGCGCTTCCTGCTACCTGTCGCACATTCACGATATAAAACTGCGCCCCTCTGTGCCTCTCACTTGTTTCTGCGCTCCGTCTTGCCGAGAGGGCGGCTCATACCAGAGATCATGTGTGATGAAGTCAGAAGGTGCAGGAAGCATGCTGCCTCATACATCAGTGAAATTGCTTGGCGTGTTAGCACACTCCCTTACACGTGTTTCCATGTATACAGCAGCACGAGGATGTTCTGCATGTCTTGTGTCATTGATGAAAATGTTTATAAGGTTCGGATTGTTGTCGCGTGGTGTCTTCAGCTTCTGCTTCCGAGCGGTGCGGTGGTTGAGAAATGATTCACTAAAATCAATCCAATAAAATCTTTGCAGGACGAATCTAAATGTTGGAGCCTGAAAAATCAATGCAGCATGTATTTTAATGAGAGTGATGTCTAACATCAGCCCGGGAATATGTATTGGCAGGGCACAGCAAAGCCTTATGGGATCCATTTCGAGCCGTCACAGAGGAACACAGGCCGCGTTTGTGTTTCCGTGCAGCGGCTGCAGACAGGCTGCAGCAGCGGAGCCTGCACCCCGTCTGTAGTCCTGCCAGATCTCTGCAGCCTTTTCCCTCCAAAGTGAACTGTTAAACACTGGATCCGTCACACCCTGAAGGCTACATGTTAGCATTAATGAAAACAATGTCCCTGGTGGATGAAGACGTCAGTGCGGGGAACTCACAGAGGGGAGCTTTGTCTTTATTGGAGGCAGAGATCTTCTGAGGAGATGACACAACAACCACCGTTTGTGTGTAAATACATGTGAAGCTCTGCTCTGTGTGACCATCACAGGCTCTGCTCATCACATGTGCCCCTTTTTCCTTCCACACATTCACACCTGCCAGGTACAATCATGGTGTAGTCCTGGTGGTCTCTGATCGACATCAACCTAACCGTGGCACTCGAGGTAAACAATCATTGTGACTCACTGGAGCGATGTGAACGAATCAGGCAGCGTGTGTCACATTTTCTCTTGAAGCCTGTCATTGAAAAAACAAACATTTTACCTGACGAAGGTAACGTGAATAAGCCCAGACAGTATGATGTCTGGGTAACGCAAGGCAAAAACTCGCTTTGCTCTTGGTGTGAATCATATCCTGTATAAAAAGATGGCCGACATGACAGCTCCCTCAAAGTGAAGCCACACCCTCTCTAGCGCCCCCTGCTGACTGGCTGCAGTATAACTCATAAAGCCCGCCTCCTCCATGTTAACAGATGGGACATGAGTCAAACTATAAAATCTAAATACATGTCAAATACATTTTTCTCCAACATGGTTTCTGTCATTATAGTTAGTTCTTATCCTGCTGATTTATGTCCAAGTGTTCATTTTTCTGACAAGTTTACTTTTAATAAGTTATTTGATGCTATAAAAAGGGGGTGTGGCCTCATGATTGACAGCTCTGTGGACAAATGGGGCTCCTGCAGCGTTCTGTTCCCGAGTAGCAGAGTAGAGGAGGAACGGCGAGAGGAGACGTAACTAACACTAACACTACAGTCATTGAACTTTCCATCAGCGTGAATATCTGCTTCAGACCGACACAAGAAGCTGTTCTGCTGCAGACTGAGCCCACCTGAGGGCTCCAACACGCCAAGGACACCTGAGGGCTCCAACACGCCAAGGACACCTGAGGGCTCCAACACGCCAAGGACACCTGAGGGCTCCAACAGGCCAAGGACACCTGAGGGCTCCGACACGCCAAGGACACCTGAGGGCTCCAACACGCCAAGGACACCTGAGGGCTCCAACGCAGGACCACAAGGTAAAGGTGTGTGGCGGGTAGAGGAAGGGGCAGGGCGTCTTGCTGTATGCTGTATATTGTCATGATTAACCCCTATAAGTGTTTAACGTCTCTGCAAACAGATCAGAGTGTGACTGTGATGAAGCCGCGCTGTGAGCTGCAGAGGCTGTACTTACTCATCATCTGGTGTTAGCTGCACTGGTTCATTAGTAAACTGCGTGTCGAAGTTTTCGAGGCCGTACTCGTCAGAGATTTGAGGTTTGAAGGGCGGCGTCACCTCCTTCTTCTCCAGCTGAGGGAAAACAAACACATAAAATGTATTTAGAACAACTGTTTTTACTCACAGAGCTGAGAGCAGTTACAGTAGAACACAGAGGTTTGCATGCACATCGTGTGCAGTAAACTTCCCTTTATGACAGAGCCTGCGTTAGCTACAGCACCCCCAGCTTTGATCAGAACAGGATCATCTCTCGTAAAGGATGTGGAGCTGTGTTTGGTGCTTTAAATGTTCTCCATGAAGTTTTAGATCCATTAAACCTTTGGGTTGCCATTAGAAAGCTCTGACGTCTAAACTGAAGGAGGTTTCTGCTTCATCAAACTAAAGGTCAGGAGAACTGCTGCTGCTTCCAGGCTGGAACAATCCTGAGTTTAGTCTTATCGTTTGTTTGTCCTGATTGTTTACTGAAAGAAAAACATGTTGGAGACTCATGAAGAGAAACATCACAACTCAAGTTATTTTTCTTCATGAGCTGTGTTTGACCCTCGTGTCTCAGGTGTTTAATCTTTATCTTCAGAGGATTCTGCGCAAACATCACTTTAGACTTTATGAAATGAAAGAAATAAAAAGAGCACAACGTGACTTCTGTTGTCCCAATAAATAAAGGTAGTACGACTACTGGATTTAGCTTTTTGGGGGCTGCTGTGGCTCAGAGGTAGAGCGGGTGGATCTCTCATTGGAGGATTGGTGGTTCATAACTTTTAGAGTTTAATGTCTTCAGGAGGAACCACAGGGGTCAGACAGAAGGACGGGATGGACGAGCAAACTGAGCGACCATCACACAGCGGCTTCTCTTTCACTCAGGTCAATGTCAATTTATTTCAGCACTTTCTAGTTTTACACATTTTTGATGTTTTGGGTGTAACGTGTTTGTTGTAACGAGTAACATAACTCGTGACTTCTGTGATTCGAGTAACCCTTAGCTTGGTTACTTTTTCATCAAAAGTAATCTGCTACTGGAAAATAAATGTCCGTATTTCTCTTTTCCTTTCGTCTCCCTGAAGCTCTGTTTCTGTTTCTCTCCTCCTTCTCGGCAGGTCGCTGCGTACCTGCAGAAGGTAAACACAGCTGTGTCCGTGCGCATGTGTAGGTAGCTAACTCAGCTAGCGCGCTGTCAGAGAGGACAGCGTTTACTTTGTGGAAATATTCACATTATTCTGAATGTTTGGGTGAAAGGGACGAGAACAACATGACGGTGAAATGTAAGCTGTGTCTGGAGGAGAAGTGCTCGTCAGCTGTGAAGAGCTCGACTTCAAACGTGACGAAGCATCTGCAGCTAAACACAGCTCCACAACACTGGTGGGACTAAGAGCCTGTGTTGTGTTGCTGTCATGGAAACAGCTGTATGCCTCTGCCCAGTTCACTGTCAGACTGTTAGCATCATAAAGAGCTGTAAAGGTTATACTGCGTCTGTCAGTCCTGTTATCAGGCTGCAGAGTTACAGATTATGGGCCGTAACCGAGGCGACGCAGAGACGGTAGAGTCGATACATTCTAAGGCAGACGCACAGCAGGCGACACGCCGTCCTGACGATATGACACACATGTGGAACGAGTCGCAAAAGAAATCTAACGTGTTACTTTTCTCAGCAGGTGACGCAGGAACGAGTTGCTGATAATAGAAACGTTACCCAGCTGTCTGATGGTCAGTGTGAGAACATCAGACACACCAACACTCTGAGTGAAGCAGGACGTACGGCCCCGCCCCGGGGGAAGCCTCCCGTTCTGCTCTCCTGTTTGAATTTGCTGTTAATGCAAAGTATACGTAAAGTATATGCAAAGAATAAATGATTGCATGTTTTCACTATGTCCTGACCTCTGTGTATCAGCTCCTAATAAACCTGCTTCTCGTACATTCTGAGATGTTGAAACCAAAAACACAGAGAGAACACGAGTGTACATCTGGTCCTCCTGAGCCCATCTGACTTCATTTTGTTCTCAGAAAATGTCCTCAGCGCTCATTTTAACAGGATGAGGGACTGATGTGAAACCATGGAAACAAACCAGACAAAAACTCTGAATCACTCGGGCACAATTACTCTGCTGCGTCAACCTTCTCCATCCTGTTGTTTTTCTCTCTCTCGTTCCTGTCTTCATCTCTGCTCCGACATGTAGAAACAAGGCGCTGCTTTCTTACACACGGTTTGAACTGATCGTCTATCGCACTGTTGCATTATGTGCGACTGTCCTTTTCTTATGCATGTTATTATTATCATGTGAAATAACAGAATAACACGTCAATAAGAACATTTAAAGTTCTTTCACAAATTATCTCATACATGTTTTATATTTATTACATTTCATTATTATTACTTAATACTTTATTATATATTTATATATTTATTGCATATATATTTCACACGTGTCATATTTATTTGTGTCCTTACATATATTCACATTCTTCTCTATTATTTTATTATCATGCTTCACATCACAAATTAATTTGTGCGATGTTCTGTGTAATAACCTTTTCTAGTCCGGTGTACATGGTGTACATCGTTTCTTAACTGAATTATTATGTTCTACGGAAGCCCTGAGAGGACATGCATCCATACATGTTATTTATATGTTTTCCCATGATAACGTTTAATTTCCGGTTTGTTTCGACTTAATTATCTCAGATATCAAAGCTGGTGTTCTCGTGATAACGGGATAATTTTCTGGTGATCTATAAATCAGACCGACAGGCTGCTCACTGTGATGTCACAGAGCAGGACATGCTGCCATGTCCCACACTGATGAGGGACGTTTCTGTGTGTGTTTGGTGCTTTTGCAGCTCTGGAGATACGAGTTATGATCATCTGATGTTACGGTGGTGCAGCGTTGTTATCTCGAGATAACGAGATAAATAAGTCCTGTTAAAGATGAAAACGACTGAAATGACTCGTTATCATGTGAAAACAGAGAAGATAAAACGTCTGGATGCATGTCCGCTTAGGGCTTCCGTACAATAATCCTTCCTCGGGGCGGCTGTGGCTCAGTGGTTGTCTTTCTATCAGAAGGTCACAGGTTCGATCCCCAGCTCCCTCAGTCTACATGTCAAAGTGTCCTTGGGTAAGACACTGAACCCCAAAGTGCTATGAACGTGATGACTGATTGACAGTTGGGCACTTTACGTAGCAGCCTCTGCCGTCAGTGTGTGTGTGTGTGTGTGTGTGTGGGTGTGTGTGTGTGTGTGGGTGTGTGTGACATGTAGTGTTGCAAAGACTAGAAAAGCGCTTTATAAGCACGGCCCGTGTCCCATGTGCTATCCACAAAGCAAACTTTGTGAATAGTTTATAGTTGGCCTGTTGAGCAGCTGTGACAAACAAATAAAGGTTCTTATCTAATCTGTTCTGTTGAGTCAAATGTATTTAGAGCCAAAAATGACGTGTTAGTCAGAGACTCCCGAATAACACAGTATTTCCTGTGTGGGCGGAGCCTCACGTCGTGCGTCACACAGAGTGTTGTGTGTCTGATGCTCTCGTCTCTCTCTGTAGAAACTTGTGATCTAAAGCAGCGGCTCTCAGCTGGTCCCGCCTCACGACCCACCACCTCCTCCCTAATGACCAATCGCGTCCCAAATGTATTTCATAAAGAATGATGCAGTTTGGACCGAGACGGAACGAAACATGACAGCACGTCAGCTTCACAGAACACAACAGTATGACAGCCGACCAGAGTGACCAGCAGGTGGCAGTGCGAGGAAAATATTCCCGTTAGTATCCACTCAGTGAGCGGAACAGAAATAAACTAAAAAGCTGTTGGGCTCATCAAGTGTGAAGAACGGAACTATAGCTGGGATCACCCAACCAGTGTGAATAAACTAAACTACTACTGCACGCACGTCAAAGGAAACCCATGTCCTTCAAAATAAAAGTGCAGCATCCGTGACCCCCTATAAACAGCTCCGCGACCCACTTTTGGGTCCCAACCCACCAGTTGAGAACCATGTATCTGAGGTGTTTCCTGGAGCTGATCGTTGTGTGAACCTGCAGCTTAAAGCTGCAGCAGAGCTCCGCCTGACTGGAGCTTCACACACACACACACACGCACACACACACACACACACGCACACACACAGACACACACACACACACACACACACACACACACACACACACACACACATGTCATCCATTCATGAAGAAAGAGACTCTTCACTTTCCTGCTGCACGGCTGCAACCCAGACTTCCTGCAGATTTTCACATTAAAGTTAGCGGACATCAGAACGTTGACTTAGCAGAGCTGAATCAGACCACGCCCATCAGCATGAATATGGTGTTTGTAGGGAGCCTCTTGTATGATGGTGCGTCCTCTAACAGAGCAGTTATAATCTTCCTTTCTGGCTTCTGTGACACTAATCAGGTCAATAAGAAGGGAGCAGACTAATGACCTGATTTGTGGCTCAGGTGTGATTACTGTCGAGGAACCTTCAGACTCTCGCTCAGCTGCTCCTCGTGTTTGTTTCCTGTGTGTGTGTTTAGTTGCTACAAAAGTTGTCCCGCTGCTTCCTGCAGAACTTTCTCTGCTTCATTAGTGTTATTGGTTCAAAGAGCTTTGTGGGAGCAGCTTCAAACACACAAACACAAAAACAGCACACATTTCTCCTCGTCTCTCTTCCCAACGCTGCCTCTCCATCACATGGGCCCGCCTTCCCCCAATCTCTCTCTCTCTCTCCCTCTCTCTCTCTCTTTGCTAATTTGTTTTTCAGCTTTTCAGCGCCTACCTACACTCCTCTGTCAGCTTCACCCCCTCACATCCTGTCTCCATCTTTCTCCTCCACGTTTGTCTCCGTCTTACTCATTGTCAATTCTTTCATCTCCTCACATGCCTCTCCTCTCTCCTCCTACTTTCCCCGCTCTCTCTGATGTGTTGTTGGGCAGGCTGAGGCTCCGTGTGCTGGTAATGAAGCACGGCGCAGGCCAGGAACGAGCCCGGCACCTGGCACGCACACGCACACACACACACACACACACGGGAAGTGCCCATGAGGCCAAAGGGGCACATGAAAGAGGAAAGTGAGCACCAGGGATATACAGGCTATACTATCCGTGTGTGTGTGTGTGTGTGTGTGTGTGTGTGTGTGTGTAGCATCCGTAGCATCAATGCTTTCAGGACAGGGTTGGACGATGTGACAATCAGCCTGATCTGAGGCAGTCGTTAGTGTGACTGGAGACAAACTACAGCCAACAGATGTGAAGCCAAGCTGTAATGCGCACACACACACACACACACACACACACACACAGACAACCCTGCAGACACACATCTCCATAAGAGCAAGCAGACGAACATCGACGTCTTCACTGTCGGTTTGAATGTTGGAGAACATCGTAACTAAACTGCGTCTCGTTCTGATCAGACAGAGGAAACGTGCTAACACGTCTGCCAGCAGCTTCAGAGCTTTTGCAGAGTTTAAAAATAATCTTTGTAAAGAACATGTTTTGTGGTGTCTTATTTCACATGAAGCGATTACATATAAAGTCTATTTAAAGGTGTAAATACAAGTTCTCATGAGTTTAAAAGTCACATGATGCCGACAGGAACGCGACAGAGAATCAGAAACAGGAAAAACTACAAATAGGGACACACCGACTCGACCTGTGCATGAGTTTACCTTTGGGTAATATCTGTTAATAATCAAATGTTTCATTTTAATATAAATTTAATTCATAATTAGTTTGGACCTGAAACAGATACAGGATGTGTTGGGTTAAAAATGTTTATATCCTTTTCTGCAGGTGTAGAAACTGTAGTGGAAGGTGCGATTTCACGAGTATGATCAGTCAGTACGAGATGATGCTACGCTGCAGCCGCACATGAGCGTGAGCCGTGCTGCTCCGCGGGCTGAGTGGGCTCACGACCACGTTAGCAGCCACGTCAGTATAAACAAGGGGTTGGTCTGTGACCTGCAAGAGAAGCACACAACTCAGGTACAGGTAACTGTGCCGGGCAGGTGAACAAGGCTTGGGTAAACAAAAAGTCAGCAAACACTGTTCAAGACAAAACATTCGTGTGATCCCAAACTCATCATGCTGCGTCCAGTTTTCAGTTTTACTTTAGTTTAGTCTCTCTGTTTTTGTCCTTTAGCACCAAACAGTTCATATAGAAATAACCGTATTATGATGGTGCAGTGTGTATGGGCTCAAAGATGAAGACAAAGATGTTTCTGATGTCTGTTCTCCTGCCTAAATGTGATCTCAGTGTAAATGGAAATAACTCCCAGCAGTGAGATCCAGAATTAAACGCTCCTCCTGAGCGCTCATCAGCTGACAGGTCTCTGGCAGTGAAGAACTGAGGGTTTGGAGAGGGCATGAAAGAGGACGGCAGGTAAATGATATTCAAACGTGTCATCTCTTCAGAGAGAAAGCTCCCTCAGGAGCCGTCGGATGAATATTAATGTGTGGTAACAACAGGAGCGGCGTGCCAGGCCTGTCAGGTCTGGAGACAGGCTTCAGGTTTGAGGGCAGAGAGCGTCGCTCCTCCACCTCTCTCAGCTTTGTCAACTTGTTTTCCCTCCGCGCTACACGGAGCTGTGTCGCCGGGCGCAGGATTCCTCTCCGCTTTGATATCTTTCCCCTGTTTGCCTTTGGTGTGTACTTCACAGGCTCTGTGGCAGCTCTCATTAACACACTCTGACAATTGTTTTCTCCTCTTTCATGCCGCTGTGCTACCTGCCACCCGCCTGACGCTCCCAGGAGGGACGCGGCAACAATGGGGACGGAGAAATGGCCTTAATTTAGCTGAAATTAGAGCTGAACGTCTGATAAAGTAGAATATTTACTGTCCTTTGTACAGTCATTATAATGGAACAGGTGCAGACGCAGCAGAGAAGCATGTTTTACCTGTAAAACCTGACAAACTGAGGAGGATAAAGTGTCTTACATCTACTTGCACAGCAGCTGCTAATAATTTGAAATATTTATATTGAACGAAACAGTGATAAAGACTAATGTGGAGGCGCCCCCTACAGGCCTGGAGCTCTTCTGGCGTTTGTGTGTTTCTGGGTTTGTGTTTCATCGTTTCTGTTTTTGCAGCACGTCTGATGTTGATGCATTTGTTTCTTCCTTTCGCAGCACGTTCATGTGTTTGCAGTGCGTTCCCTTCGTTGCATTTGATTTGGAGTTTATCAGGTGTTTTTGAATCTGCAGCCTGTTTCTGTTCATGGAAATCTTTTGGGCCGTTGCAGCTCGATTCCCTTTCCTCAGCCAGCGTCTGAAGGTGTGTGCTTGTGAGATGTAATCATGAGCCTTATCAAATTGCTGCGTGTATGCGCCTGAGAACTTTTTGCTTATTTCCCCTGTAACGACTTGAAATGTCACATCACAGAGAGTTAAGTCGTCTGTCAAGAATCAGCAGATGGAAACGTTTAATACTGTCAGCGCTCAGAAGAGACGCTCTTACTACAGCTGTCAGTTCTGTCACGCTAAACAGCTACAGAGACGAAAATAAAGACGCAGCAGTTTGACGAGAAGTTTGATGGTTAAAAACGTCACAACTTTGATGGGAGACACAAAGACGCCGAAGCAGCTGTCAGAGGGAGAAAACAACTGCCGATGTCGTTTAGACGCAAAAATAATCTCCAGAAATCAGATTACAGCTTCATCGCTCGCTGGATTAACAGGTGTCGCTCTGTTCGGCTAAAGGAACAGTCTGCGCACGCTGCAGCTCCGTCCACCTGACTGCACGAGGAGGTGAAGTCCCGACATGTTTCATGACTGCTCTCTCTCCTTCATGTGGGGTTTAAAACATCACACACACACACACACACACACACACACACACACACACACACACACACACACACACACACACACACACACACACACACACACTGCTAATGTTTCGGTCTGTGTGTGTGTGTGTGTGTGTGTGATTAGGAATTCACTTTTATTTGCCTTGTTGCTCCACAGAGGGGGGAGTGGCTTTTACACACAGTCTATACAAATCATACATTTTTAACACACACACACACACACACACACACACACACACACACACACACACACACAAAGCTCCTCCTCACTTGTGTTCAGATCACAAACAGGAGGGTGTGTTGTGTTGTATGTGTTGTATTTACAGTAGACACACACACACACACACACACACACACTGAGGTTTGACAATGTGTGTGTGTGTGAGTGTGTGTGCTGACAGCCGCTCTCTCAGCTGAGTGGCACTAACGTGGGCGTGCAGAGTTTATCTGTCTCTGTTGTTCTTACAGTGTTTGTGATGAACTGACAGGTTGTGGATCAGCTGTCAGCGGCTGTCTGTCAGGAGGAAACACGCACCCTCATCCCACTGCTCCGCTGAAGCATCACCTCCAACATCTCGTTTTATCTGTTTGAAACGACTGTTTGACGAGGTTACGTAAGTGAGACCTAACTCTGCTCCGGTTCCTATCAACATCTGCCCAGAGGTTTAAGTGAGACCCACTTCCTGTCAGCGCTGTAGGACGTCTGTCTTAGTCTGACTCTGGGTCATGGCTGCTCTCACCGTGACGGTGCTACAAAAAGCGCCGTTAGCAGTTTTAATCAAGTTGCACATGCACATGCACACGCAAACACATGCACATGCACACGCAAACACACACACACGCACACACACAGACACACACACACACACACGCACGCACGCACGCACGCACGCACGCACACACACACACGCACACACACACGCACACACACACACACGATCACTTGACAGAGTTTCACTCAGTCCGGTGATTAAGCTAACACAACCAGATCATGCTAAGGTTAGCATCACCAGTGTAGTTTGCAAACATCAGCCAGCAACATATTTACATATTAAATGTGAGGACTTTTTATTGACTAAAACTGGACAGAAACGTTTGAAGTTGTCGTCGTAAACCAGCCTAAAACTATAAAGGGTCAAAGTGTTGTCGTCTGAACACTAAATCTAAATTAACACCGGGGCTAAGTTGACCCACCTCCTGTTACCAGGCACGTGTACACACTGTTTGTCATTGAAGCTACTTTCAGGAAACACCCGATATTCTTAATCCTGTGATGCTGAGAGGCATGTGGGACACGGGCAGAGGATTATTTACACACACAAGTTTCATCCCACCTGTAGAATGTAAAAGCATGTAAAAGCAAACGAAGGGAAGGTGTTGTTGTTTGCTTGTATGGAGCTACAGCTAGTTGTAGTACACAGCGGTCCAAATAACAACACTGTGATGATCATAGCTTTAATAGCCGAGGCTTCAGTGCAGTGCAGCTAAATCTAATGTAGACTAAACGTTAGCTTAGCTCGCTACATTTCACAAGTAGCCTGCCCAACACTGTTCACATGGCAGCACTTTGACATCAGTGCAGCATTTGAGCTCCGTGCCCTTAGCGTGATGTCAGAGGAAAATGGCTGCCATGTGAATGTGGAGTGCAGCGGTAGGACGTTGGATGGCGAGCAGTATTAGTTCACAGTATTGTTAGATGTTATTTGTACCTGGACACAGGCTCTGTCAGATTCAGATCAGGATTTAAAGAATCACAGGTGATATCTGTTCCCTCTGCTCCCTCGCTCTTCTCTTACCTGGTCCCAGTCTATACTGCGGAAAAATGTGTGTGACTTGATGTCTGTGAAGCCCGTCTGCACCTGGCACCCCAGCCGCTCCTTGGGATCCTGTGGGGACCAAAACAGCAGGTGAGGAAGGTCAAGTGGATCAATATGGATCAGCAGGTAGAGGCAGACATACAGGCTCAGGTCAGGTGGACTCTTCTGTACGAGGACAGTGATAAAGACCAGGTGTGCAGCCGCTGAACATGTTCACAGGTGTGTGTTGGCCTCTTCTTTAACACAATCTGCAGATTAGTGACCCACAGAGGGGACCCAAGCCCAAGTTTGAGAAACTCTGTGTAACATAAGGACTGGCATTGATTCAGTGAGTACAACCTGGAGTATCAGAGCTCATCTTTCACACTACGAACATAAAGCTTCACTTTACTGGAACGCAGGAGCACATGAAAAAGAGCCCCCCCCCCCCGTCTGCACAGCCCAGTTATTGGCCCTGAATCCACACACACACACACACACACACACACACACACACACACACACACACACAGAGAGAAAGGGGAATGACTGGGAGTGGACGGCTCTCACCTTGTTTAGAAAGCCCTTGAGCACGCTGGCAGCTTTCACTGACAGAGACCTTGGGATGCGAATGGGCTTCTCAAGAATAACTGTTGGCAAAAAAAGAAGGACAGCAACAAAGAGAGAGAGAGAGAGAGAGAGAGAGAGAGAGAGAGAGAGAAAAGGACAATCGTGAGCAGGGAGGAGGATGATTCACAGTCCAACCTGCCTGTGGGTGACCATGTCTGCTGCGTGGGAGTCAGAGGAGGGAGGAGACGCAGAGGACACCGTTCTGTTCTCACTTTTGATGGTCCACACGCAGCCTTGAGACTCCCACAGCTCAACAATGTCACACTGACGAGAACAAAAGCACGCAGAGAAAGAGTTTCTCCCTCCAAACCTGAATCAAAAGCGGAGCGGCAGCCGCACAGATCAATGCTGCAAGCCGAGGCGACGGTTCAAGGTAATGTGACCAGTGTGCGTTCCTCCCAGTCGCACTCTGGATGTAATGAGTGGTTTTATGTGTTTCATGTTTTGATGCTGCTTTTATGTCGTAGTGAGTCAAAGACAACTTTATATTCTGTTGGACAATAAAGTGGAATAAAGGAATGAAACTTTTACAGCACCCGGGGGAGAGTGTCAAAAATCACAAAGACGTTAACAACCCGATATAAGAGCACGTAATACACTCGAGACATTAATTCTGACCTTTACTTTGAAGAGCACTGACGTTACAAAGTCGCACAAAGAACAGAATAAATGAAGTGACCTGGTTTCAATGTAAAATAGATACCGACAGAGAGCAGACAAATACTGGGAAAGAAAAACATCTTCAAAAGAAAGATGTTTTAAAGACATTTAAACCTCACGTGTAGTCAGGAACCGCTCTCTAATGAAACAGATTTAAAGGTGATCAGTGACTCTGCCGACCCGATGAACATGAACGCATCGTAAAGGAGTTCTTTTGGAAATCATTCAAACTAATGTTTACAGTCACCTTCAGTTAGAAAACTTCTGCTCCACACTATGCAGTGTCTCAGCACAGACCCCTGCCTGCTGCATGAATGAGCCAGACTCTGACAGTCCCTGCAGGTTGTGGGCCTACATGTTAAGACTCCTGTTCCCGGCTGAGCCCCTTAAGCTTCCCGACCAGGTCTGCCTCCACGGAGGAGTCATGCTGTCCCTTTTCCCGGCGAGGGTCTATGAAATGCTCCGAGTCTACCCCCTCCCCGGGGAACAGCCCCTACAAGGAGGGGTAATTGTTTTCATTACGCACAGAACATGCTACCTGCACATCTGTTCAAGAGAGGAATAAACATGTGAAGATGTAAATCAGTGGTTTAAGGAGAAGTTTAATGATGGAACTATATGTGGTGTACAACAGAAAGGTGCAGAGGCTTCCAGGAGTCGATCAGGACGGCAGGTAACGAACAACGACACAGGTGAATCCACTTTTTCTGCTGTCCTCTTTATATAACGTGTTCTTTTTAGCTGACCGCCGGGGTCAGCCCTACACACACGTCTGTATGTGACTCACTGACTCACTGACTGACTGAGTGACTGAGTGAGAGTGAGTGAGTGAGTGACGGTACTGTCAGAGCCATAGAGAGAGAGAGAGTTGCGACATCACAGTGGCGGATCATGGAGCATATTGGACCTCCACTGACGCAACTCTCTGTCTATACGGCTCTGGAAACTTTGTTCGGGGAGAAGGCGGGGCTGCTCCTCCACTGCTTGTCCGCTGTCCTCACCTACGTCCACAGCGCGCACCTGTTCATGAGGACAGTCCTTATAACACACTGACCTGACGCGCTCGGACACATTCGAGGTTTGACCTCGTCTTGTTATTGCTATGAAACAGTAACTCTGTGAAACTCATCAGAACTGTAGTTCATTCTTTGTGCTCCATGCTATGCTAAGCTAGGCTAAGTGCCTCCTGGCTGTGTCTTTGTAGCTAACACACACATGAGATGGATGTGGTGATTCTCACAGGTTCATGTAGTAAAGAAACAATCAAGATACTTTCAGGTCACAGAAGATAAACGTGACTTACAGACTTTAGTTTCTGACTCTGACATCATCACGGTCTCTCACACATCATCTTCTTCTCTCTGTGTCTTTGCCCCCCAGGCTGCCGGAGCTTCTTTCTTCTGCAGCTCATCTGATTAAAAACTTTTCCTCTCACAGTCAACATGTTGTGGAAAATCCACTTAAAACACAGAAGCATTGTTTCACAAAGTCCTCTGCAGTGCTTTGTCATTACTGAATAATGATGGATACCAAATGGTGAGATGAGAAGGCAGCCGTGTTTCTTCTGACTCCCCACAAAGGTTTGATGCTGAACCGAGTTCGGCTCAAGGTCTAACATGAACACGTCAGGACAATAAAGGAGCCTTGGAGTTTTCTTTTGGTTTTAACATTAATGAACCCACATTAGTGGACTGCCAAGATTTATCTCTGACCTTTGACCCTCCGAGGTCTTTAGAAAACAGCTTTTTCATAAGAACAAGTTATTAAGAATGTAAGAGTTTTCACATGAAACCACCTTGTTGCAGGTTCCTCGTGTTCGTCAGCCGTCTGTCTAAAGCTCTCTGGTCTGCATGTGGAGCTCTGAAACCCAAAGCAGGCTCTGGCTCAGGGTGCAGAGGGGTGGCATATGGCCGTGTGGCTCCTGTAGTGGAAGTCTCGGCTCCCATTGGCCGGCCTTCGTCCAGGAACCTGCTGCTCGACCGGTAAGACCGCCAGGAGGACGGCTCTGGTGGCAGATGCTAGCCGTGGTGCCACGCTACGCTCCTGACAGTCACAGCAGAGACATCATGCGTCACACGGGGCTCCGGTAGTACGGAGGAATTTCTGTTACAGGGGACCGTGTGGGAGGCTGGGGGAGGGGGGAGCTACGTAAGGGAACCATATGGCTGGAGGAAACACACATGCAAATAGAAGGACAGATTTCATAGAGGCTCCTCCATCCTGAGGGTGTGATCACACCGACAGACACTTTCACTGGGTCCACTCTGACTTTGGAGCTATTTTGGTTTTTTGCCTCTGGGAGGAAACTCACAGGGCTAATGTTACAGGTCATCCCACTGAGTTTAAGATGTGTGCTTCCATTCGCGTGTCTCAGATACATGTAACTCCTGGAGCGTGAAAGCATCATAACTCTTCCAACATACAGTGAGTGAGCGATCTGTATACTCAGAGCGATGCTTCAGCGCTGCAGAGGGGACTAGTTTTGTGTTTGTGATTTCTCCCTCTGCAAGAAGGGGAGTCGGGATCCACCTGCACGGAACTTTGCAGAAAAGAAGAGTGGTGAGAGTTCCTCAGAGCGTTTCTTTTGGACTGTTTACTCACATATGAAGGTGTGACGGCGGATTAGGGCCAATGGAAAAAAAACAAAACAGAAAGAAAACAGAGAGAAGGCAGAGAAGTAATATCACGACAAAAAACTGGATATTCTGAGATTAAAGGGGCAAATCTGCCAGAAAAAAGGCAAATTTGTTCGAAAATGATGAGTAAATTCATCAGATTATAAAGCCATTAACGTGAGCATGAATCCTCCCTGGACAGCCGCCCAGCGCGTAACACACTGAATACAGTCGTCAGTCACAACCTTGGGCTGGTTGCTTCTTGTCTCAGCCTCCATCCAAACAACAACACGACTGAAACACTGATTTAAAGTAGTTTTGTATGTTTTGTCTGTAATGCAGGTGTGTTTCCTGTCAGTACCCGTCATGAGGTCGTAGGGTAACTCTCGTGTGATGTAACCCCTGGGGCAGACGTGTGTTTCTGCAGCAGAGGGACGCTCAGTCTTTCAGTCTGCTTCTTGTGTGCAGAGCAAACAGGCTCCGAGCTCCGAGTGTGAGCGGCAGAGCCGACAGGGCAGAGACACAGGTGAATCAGAGGGAGGGGGCCGTGAACCACAACCTACTTTTGGGGGGTCGAGACTCTAAAGGAACCCTCCCTCTGAACATGATTTTACTAGTTTTTGTTTCTCGCAAATTTATGACTTGAATCTTTTTCGTTTTTTCTCTGAATATTTCTCTTCTTCTTCTCTGGCTCTGTTTTTGTTGTTGTTGTTTTTTACAATGGCCCGAATACGTTGCGTACGAAGGAGCTTAGGCACGACCTTTTCATCAAAATAAAACCAAGAAATCTAATTTTCACTCGCTCGCTCGCTTGCTTTGCTTCCAGTTAGGAGTCAGTGTAAGTTAGTCGTTATGGTTTGGGTGAAAGTGAACCCGTGCAGGTAAAACAGGTTGGCATTGATAACAGTCATTTTTTAGGCTTGAGGCATTCAAGATGGATAATCTGAAACTGGTTCACGACTGCAGTCCCAACTTCTTATGTGTGTATTTAGATTGTAGGTGAAAATAATTTGGATGTTAAGAACATATTAAAACAAACTAAAGGCCTGAGACAGCGACAGCAAGAGCAACGAACAGACAGCAAACTGGGGCTTCTTCACCCCTCTTAGAAACCTTCATGTCACATATTCTACATCCTCCATCACAGTCTTTTCTTCATGAACAGCAGCTGCTCGTTTTCCCTCAGGTCATGTTGTTGGGTGCTGACCTTCTACATCTTTCTCCCTGCATCATTAAAACCATAATTACAAAGAAACGTTTCAGTCTGACTGATGGGAGACAGAGGCATGCTGCTTCAGGTGGTTGTTTGGCAACATCTCAGCTCAGATGAAAATACCTTCAGCTGCCAATGAAGCAAACTAATGATGAAAACACTGAACTGAAACATGCAGCTCTCTGTAACAGAGAGCCTGGTTTACTGCCACAGTGCATGAGAGGAGGGGGGGCTGCATGATCACATGAAGTCTTAAATGTTAACCATTCTCTGCAAACACACACACACACACACACACACACACACACACACACACACACGGATCAATGCAGGTAACAGCCGACTGTGTTATCCTAATAAAGTCAAGGGCTTTGAACATAAACACCTGTACATGTCTACATGTCTGCACGTTAACAGGTTTTAATACTTCAGTCAGCCTCAGAGAAGAGTCCCTGTCGTCTGTCAGCCGAATTACAAACACACAAATCATCACTTCACTGAGAAACATTTTCAAAGTAAAAAATGTAAAAAGTAATAAATGTTTTTCTGTCATTTCAGCTTCATCAGGTTTTTTTTCTACTTTACGTCTGCCATGTCAGAACAGAAGTGAGTGTGCTCAGTCTGAAACAAAGCAGCAGATTGACAGCAAACTAAATCTAATGAACATCGAGAGAAATAAAATTAACCCTGTTTCTGAGATTCTTCCATTTTAATGAAGCGTACCAGAGCCAACTACGCCTCACACACACACACACACACACACACACACACACACACACACACGCACACACACATAAATCCTTTACAGCCCAGAGCTGATTGTTATTCCATTGCATGGATTCGGTTTCCCCCCCTCTGCGTCACAAAGGGTTAAATTAACATGTTTCTGTTTAAACGGCACCAAACAGGCGGCCACATGCTCCCAATATTCACATTTGATTTCCCACATTTCCTCTAAACTCCCGATCCATTAAACCAGAGTGTAGAGAGGAGCTGGGACACGCTGTCTGTGTGACTCTACTCAGTAAGAAGCACTTTTTAAGGTGAAAATGTCCTTTCAGAAGATGTTACTTTGGTTAACCACGATCCTGGGAGCTTTAAAAACTATTTCATTTGTAGTTTGCAGCTTTTACTGTTTCTTATCTCGAGTGGCGGCCTTACCAAAGTCCTTTTGAACTATTTCACTGTCACAGATCATTTTCAGGATAAAGTCTGAGGAGCTTCGCCGGAGTCGAGGCCAACTGCTGTCATCTTAACTGTTTGATGTAAGATGGTAAACATTATACGTGTATATATATATACATATATAAGTTTTTAGTCTTGTCTCATGCAAATATTGAACTTTGTCATAAGCCAATAGGAGCGCTCTCTGCAGCACCAAACAGGAAGCAGTAAACCAGGTAGAGAGCAAACATGGAGGGGACTCTGTGCAGGGCTGCTCTCACCGTGTCCTAACTGATGGGGACGTTAAATTGAGACGCTCGCGTGCTGTTAGCTCGACAGCCGTGGTTAGCTCTGGTTAGCCCTGGTTAGCTCTGGTTAGCTCTGGTTAATCTGCAAGTTTAAGTAGAGAATCAGCCTGCTAGCTTGTAATGCTAACCCAGCTAACGTTTCGACCGCTATCACTGCAAATAAGACAAATCACTGCACACACAGGGGCAGCTGTTTTTCTTCTCATAAATTTCCACCAGGTGCATGATGGGAAATGACCTCAACAAGAATCTGGTTGTAGTCTTGTTAATGGTGCAAAACACGCAGTGCAAAGGTAACAATGTTTCCTGTATATAATGTGCTGTCATGTCTGGTTGCTGACGTCTTTTTGAAGTTATTATTCTCTTTATTGATTTCACTTTATCGTCCAACGGAAAATCAGAATCGTTCGATGCTAATCAGGAAATGTTAAGAATGCTGACAAGAAGGCCTGAGACGGTGAACATGGTACAGATTCTGTCTGCTAAACATGAACATGTTCGTGTTCTCAGATGATGATTTGGTGTCACTCTTATATTTCCTCTAACACCAACATCAGGTCAACACTTTGCTGGTCCATAACGTGTATTTGTTAACAGACATTTCCTTGAGATAACAGAAGAATATTTCAGAGGATTGAACCATTCTGCTGTGCTACCACGTAAACAGCCTTTACTGAGCTTTTAGCATTAATACTTCTAGAAGACAGCGTATGAAACTCGTCTCTTCTGCTGCCGTTCACATGCATTAACCCTTCGTGCTGTTAAACTCCTCGTCTCACCTTGAAAGAGGTACTCCTCTGTGTTCATGTCAGGATTGTCGGTGATTATGTCGAACGGGGATCTTCCAGCCATCATCTCAAACATCAACACGCCCAGAGCCCACCAGTCCACGCTGAAGCCTGCGGGAGGAAACACGACGATAAGACAACAGACTCGTTCAGGTCGATTGATTTCCTCCATGTAACCACCACCTGAAGGTGATAAAACATCTTCTCCATTGATATTTTCCACATAAACCCTGAAAGTTTAAAAACATTTTTCCATCCAGGATCCATTTTGTAGTCTGATGTGAACACGTCCTCTCTCCTGTGTGTCTGAGTGTGAATGAGTGTCAAGAACGTGTGAAAAAAATGACTGATTTGTGAGAAATTCTTGAAAAACTTTTCAGAGTTTTAGCAGGTGAAAAAGAAAAACCATTTTTTTTCAGTACTACTTTATATTCAGCCTTGAAAACAGGTGAAAGTAATTTATCATTTTTCTGTCCTCTTTTCTACAACAGGCTGCAGTGCACCACCACCCCGAGTCGTAAATGGGAATAAAAGCTTTCATGATTTCTTTTAGGTGAGTTCTAAACATGAAGCCAATGCAGAAGTGCAAAACTCTGCAGTTCCTCGAGTGGCCACTGGAGGCGCCCGAAAGCAAGAAATAACATTACAGCAGGTGGGAAAATGATTTCTACAGCTGAAACAAACACGTTTACAGCCTGGTACAAAAAAACGTGTTCGTTATAAATAGCTAATTTTATTCTTCATGATAACTGTACGGGGGCGAATGTTTTCATAACACACCTGTTTTAATCATATTAAGCCTTAAATTATAGGGGCGTGGTCACTTGATTGACAGGTGGATCCTGCTGGCTGTCTGCTAGACGTCAACACAGACACACAGACACTGAGCTGAACTTCACCTGTTTGTGTAGTTGGAGACTTTAGAGGACAAATAATCTCTCTGTGGGATTTATGGAACTTTATGGCCGTGCAGTCTGAGCTCCTGCTTTTCTGTGAGTTAAATGTTTGTGTTATTGTATCGATATATTGTTAGCACTAAGTAGCAGGTATACTGCGCTCGCTTTAGCTGCTTGCTAGCCTGTTCAGTGTTTATTAAACATTTATTTGATTGTCGGCCAGTAAAGTCGGGAGTCAGGAGTTACAGCGGACCGTAGTGATGAGAACATCAGCTTTCCGTTACTTGTCGTTCACCCGCAGCTGTCTCGTGAGTCCGCTCCTTCTTTAGTCTGATAACTAAACACCTGCAGTCAGTCACCGACAGAATCTCCTCCTGGGAACGTTAAACTGGCTCATTCACCCGCTCGTGGATCAGCTGAGTTTTTCACTCACTCGCTCCTCCCAAATATGGTCACTTCTGGCTCCAGAAAACGGCGACGGCCAAATCCCGAATTCGTGGCTTAATTTACACAGTCAGGAAACCAATGGGGCACGTCAGGGTGGCTTCGTCCATTATTCATACAGCGTATGTTTTCTACTGCATGATGTATAGAAGTTCATGTTAACTTTCATTTGTTTCTTTTAGCTCTAAATGTTTTTAGCTCATTTTTCTTTTCACTTTTAAGTTTCAGTCAAGTTTTTTTCACCTCCTTAAAGGTTTTTATTTTAAGTGTCAAAGATGGAAAAAGGAAACAACAGTTTTGATGGTGAAAACAGTTTTTCCAGCCTGTTGTAAAAGTGCATGTTGGGATAAACCCGGCGTGTCTCACCGTAGTCCTCTCCTCTGAGGATCTCAGGTGCGATGTAGTTCGGTGTTCCACAGAAGGTACTCGTGGTGTCACCTGGTCTGATCCCCTCCTGACGGAAGAAGAAGAGAAGCAGAGATAAAAGAGGCAGTGTGGAAAATATGTGCAGGAACACGAACAGAAAAAAGGCAGAAGCCCTGTTGACTTTGAATCAATACAGATCTCCTGCATTATTGATCAGCTACACCAGCAGTCCACTCAGTCTAGTGAGAAATCGATGCGTCTCTTGCCTTGCACATGCCGTAGTCCGTGAGCTTGATGTGTCCGTCATGGTCCAGGAGCACGTTGTCCAGCTTCAGATCGCGGTAGATGATTCCTTTTTCATGCAGGAAGTTCAGAGCAATACAGATTTCTGCTGCATAAAATCTGTGAAGGAGAAAATACAGAGAATGATGCGTCCGACACGTCACACAGTGCAGCCAGAGATTTCTACTTACACAGCGTCTACATGAGCGCTAACGTCACTGCTAGTAAAACACAGGTTTTTAAAATCATCACAGTCACACAGACAAACAGTGATTCATCTACAAAATAAGGTTTATAATCCACTCCTCATGTTGTTATTTTCCAATGTGCTGCTGATCGGTGAGAAGGAAAGGAGACCCTCTCCAGCCGAACATGAGCAGTGCATACGTTGGACTGAACTGACACTCTGCATGCCTGAATACAAAAAAACATGATTCATAGAGATAAAGACGGCCGGGTCAAATGATAAAAGTTTATTAAGTAAGGGGCGGGTAAACAACAAAGATGGCCGCCACGAAAGTGCAACATGTTCATCTGCTATCACGTCAGCATTTTGTAATGATTAGAAATGTTTAGTCCGATGTCACTGTGCCTCTAAGACATTACTATAGACTGTATGTATATAAGAAGTCTACAGCGCCATCATGTCGTCATGTCGTCATGTCGTCCATAATTGGTTTGAGAAGCACCTTTTTGAATCCTTGAATTTTGCATTTTTGCAGACGCCATCTTGTTTTTTTGGAGCCATATTTGGACGAGAACGTGGATGCACATAGACGCCCTAAACCCTCCCCTCTTCCTGGTCTGTGTGACTCTCAGTGGGAGCATCAGCGACTAAATGAACATCATGCTGTGCTGAAGAAGACTTGAAACTAGAGACTGAGACCATAAACTCATGTTTACTGAGGGAATAAATGAAGGGAGAAGGAGGAGCATTTTCTCATAGACTTCTATAGGATCAGACTTCTTTTAAATGCAGTAGAGTCGCCCCCTGCTGGACACTTCTCCACTGGCTTCACTCTGAAAACAAAGAGGCTCGGTCCAGTCTTCTTTGATGGGCTTAAAGCACGTTTGTTTATTCCTCACCGATCACTGAGTTTGAGGATTAACTTCCATATTTCCTGACTGAACAGAGACGTATTTATAGACAACGTTAGCTTTTAAACTCCTTCAGCTTTGACCAGGATTGGATGCTGCATGTGTGCGTCTCTGGTGAGTCAGTGGCATGTTTTCTCTGCGTGTGTAGGTAGTGTGTTTTCTGTCTCTGGGAGATAAGCCTTCATTAGCACTGACGAGCGTCTCTGTCTGCTGCTGTGAAGCCATGATTGTTTTACTCTGAAGGAGAGGCTGTGTGTTTGACAGAGAAATCACAAATCCCACGTCGCTCCCCCACGTTTTCCCTCTGACAGCCTCCATTGTGCGCCGTTGTTTCTCTGCTGGCATCAGACTGATAGAAGTTACGTCCTATCAGCAGCACCATCCATCGCCCACCGGCCCGCCTCCCCCACGGCGCGGGGGAATGCGGCAGGGCTCCGTGTAAGAGCGCTGCTCATGAATATGTACAATCATTATGAGTGATTAACATGCTGCTTTGCATATGTACAGCCACTGTCTCCAGAATACAGATTGCAGGGGCTGATAGGGGCCCAACGGTGCCTCTCTAAATTACCCAGCCTTTGATCCAGCATTTATCAGAGCCGCAGTTGGAGTGCCCCGCAAGTACAGAGGCACAATGAATTATGGGTGCTCATTATATTTCTCAGAGGTGGAAAAAAAGTGTTAAGTTGGGTTTTGGCAGCGTTGCTAAAGCATCCCATTAAGCATCCGTTTGTAAGGAGTGCTAATAAGAAGAACATTTTAGAAGGAGCGTAAAGAAGGTGCATCTTCAGCCAAGTACACACTGCAGCTGCACCACACCGAGGAACACATGAACTACACACACCCTGAACTACACAAAATACCTTCATGTGGAGCACAAAGAGCTCATCCGGAGGAGGTTCCATCACTTCAAACCAAAATAGTCCCCCATTTCAAAGATGAGTTTCCTGTGCAGTTTGCTGAGTGCACCACGTGAACTTTACCAAAATCCAACCCTGAAATCACCTCTTCTGTGTCCTCTGAGCACGCAGCCTGTGCTGATGTGTTTCATACATGTCTCAAAATGCTGCTCGTACATGCAGCATCTCTGATGTGTGTTACGATCCTGACAACACTCTCCAACTGAGGTACAAACAGTGTGTGAGTGTCTCCAGGAGATGTGTTCATCCTGAAGCAGTGAAACAGGCTGTAATGGCTGCAACATAATCCTTGATGGGTCAAAGGTCGTCCACTAAAAGTTCTTGTTGTTTCCACTGACAGGCTCAGATTGTTATTCTAAGTGTGTGACAACATGACAGAAAGGATCCCTACAGAGATAGACCTTTTTGTTACAGAGGAAGATGATTGTTTTAACCACACACAGACGTTACATCGCTCTCTGCAGACACACCAGACTCCATTCAGAAAAACAGCGATTTAAGCTCTCAGAACAGTTGCCTGTCTATCGCTGCTTTATCGTGTGCTTAACAAAAAATAAACTTGGATTTTTGCACACAATGACACAAACAAACTAACCAATATAGTCAGCTGCTGTCTTCCAGCTCCTGTTCTGCAAGGTAAAATCACTGTTTTGTCAGTGGACTCTGGTGGCTTTCGTGAGCGAGATTGAACGGCTGTTTGTGGTTAGAAAAAAAGACCTTAACTCGTCCAAAAGGTCAGACACTTACAGTAACAATCTGAGCCTGTCAGTGGAAACAAGAAGAGCTTCATGCAGCCATCACAGCCTGTGTCACTGCTGCAGGCTGAAGGATCTACTTGAGCAATTCAAAAACCTTCCGTACTCATTGATCCTTCAGACCCCGAAATATTTAAAAAACACGTCACAGAATTAAAATACCTGCAGAGCCAGTCAGAGACTGAATTAAGACGCTGGATTTCAGACTGCTACATACTTTCTCTCTGTATGGAAACAGATGTTGTAACACCTGGAAATGTACCTTGCATGTTCTTCAGGGAGCTTCCTTTGTCGTTGCATATGAAACATCAAGTCCCCGCCGTTCACGTATTCAATCACCAGAAATAACCTGGAAACGGAGCAGGAGGAGAAACTCCATCAGTACAATAGTAATGCTGCTACACTGAGTGAATAATAAGACGGATTCACAGCTTGCAGAGTGTCTGACTTCCATGACAACAACAAAGACGATTTTTTTTGATAATTTTAAATAATAAACCAGCTGTAATGAAGTCCTGCCCAGGCTCTTACAGCCTGAACTACAGTCTGAACTCTGTCAGCTTCATCATCTCTTACCGACTCTCCGTCTGGAAACAGGAGTGCAGGCCGACGAGGAACGGATTGGTGGACGCCTGCTCGAACACATGCTTCTCTGTCTGCACCCAGTCGATATCCTGCAGAGATGACGAGACAGACGGAGAAAGGATAATGTATTTACAATCAATGTGTCTGATCAATAGACTTTCTCTCTGTTAAACAGGCAGGTGATAGATGCAGGCAGTCTGAGAACAATCCTCTCACTCGGATTCTTCACTTGTGTTTCAGCGTACAGGAGTGACTTTGGAGCCAAACGATAACTGGGCAGCAGGAACGCCAAACCAGTCTTTAAAACATCAACCAGTTTGTCATTGAAAAACTAATGAAGGCTCAACATCACCTTCTGGCAGTGACACACACACACACACACACACACACACACACACACACACACACACTTTTATGTGTCAATGTTTGATGTGCTCACGACGAAAACGTTCTTAAAAGCTAAAATACAAGATGTCAAGTTATTGGAAGATCCAGATATTTGGACAAATACACAGATGGAATATTTACCTTCTCTAAAATCAGAACTAACATTTTATTCTTTGTATAGCATCAATCATGGGTGTGTTTCAAGGAAATGTCACTCCTCTCCTTCCCTTCTGATGCCAGGTTCTCCTGCTCTGATGCATCGCAATTAGGTGAAGTTGAAGTCGACGGGTTTCTTTCTCGTGCATGAAGTCAAAGTGTGCGAGCAGATCGTCTGCAGGAGGAACAGGACTCCAAAAGATGCCTAACAAAACATCGCACTTCGACTTTGGGCCAGGTTTGTGTTGGTCAATAACCAAATCCTTTTCTGCTGCCACGAGATCACAGTGCACCAACAATGCACCTGACCGCGCCTTGTTTTCAGACCAACCGGCTCATGGCTGCAGAGGTGGGAGTAACTTCATGAAAACATGGTGAAATCAGCTCTGAACATCTGAACACAGCCATCCATCATCTATACGGCTTATCCTGTTCAGGGTCACCGGGGGGCTGGAGCCTATCCCAGCTGTCATTGGGTGAGAGGCGGGGTTACACCTGGACAGGTCACCTGTCGATCACGGGGCTGACAGACAGAGACAGACGACCTTTCACGCTCACGCTCACACCTACGGGCAGTTTAGAGTCTGCTTCGTACAAAATGAATCTGTTACAGTCGATGTGTTTTTAACACTTCACTTATAGGCTGTGAGCATTTAGCCCGGGGCCAGGATGTTTTATGCTGATTTAAAGTGTCGTTAAGTTGATGGTACTTAATTTTTTATGCGAGCGGAGCCTAAAGTTTGAGCGCCCCACGTTGGGCTCCAGCAGCACATGCTTAATTCATCACATCTGAGGAAAGACCCCGTATTGTGCTCATGATGCTCATGATGCTACAAACATCTCGTGTTGGTCATCTGGAGTCTGTCTGTGCACAACGAGCTGCCTTTGATGTCGGCCGTTAGACTCCTACAGACATGAATTATTAAAGTAATGTGCGCGAACAGAGCCATGAATTAATGAAAACAGGAAGTCCAATCACAGCATTAGGAGGGCTCCATGATTCCCTCAAATCCTCTTCATTACAGCTAAACTGGATCTTTGTTCGTTTGATTCTCCTGCTGTCGCACTACATGTGGATTATAAAGCATGTAAGAGCAAAACGTCGATGCAGCAGAGGAGAAGTGAAGCCGGGGACATGACTGCTGATGGAGGAGCTCTGCAGGTGTGGAGTGATGGAGCAGCTCTGGACACAGAGACTGGGAACACGAGCCCACAGGTCGGTCTGCTTCTGAAGGAGTTATATGTTGAGCAACAGCGCCATCTGCTGGCTTTATACAACACAGCTAAATCAACAGGATGCAGAACTTCTTCTGTTTTCTGTCTTTGCATCAAATATGACATTAAATGATCTCAGCCAACAGAGCAGATCTCTTTGTAAACACTGACGACATCGATGAACGAACCATCAAAGGTCAAACTTTATTTGCTCCTCTTCAGAGTGCAACAATCAAACAGGATTTAGTTTCTGTCCTGAAGCAAAATGAAACTGAACTGAAGAGCGGTCTTCCATCAGAGTCAGAAGTCGTGCACGCTTAAAGCTCTCTCTCTCAGCTGACATACAGTGTGCACGTGCAGTTTTTAGGTTGTAGTCTTAAGTTTGGCACCATCCTGTCTGTAGAGAGACTGAAACAGTAACCTGACTCTTCGGCTGCATCGTGCAGCCTGCAGTATACACTTATCTGGGGAATTACCAGAAGTTGACAAGACGCCGTTCCGGCGACAACATCTGTGCATATGAAAGAAAGATGTCTTCATTTACAGTTTCTTTCTGTGTAACTTTACTTTTGTCAACGATGTGAAGGACCTCAGGAAGAACCTGTGGAGCTAATCAGCTGCTCCAACAGTCGAGACAAACTTTGACTACTGAGAAGAAATGCAAAACACACGAGCCTGTACGTCATGATGAGTGCCTCTGTTTGAGATTCAGTGGCTATTCTTCAGAATCAATTATCATCAGTGACGTTGTCCCTCTCTGCATTTTGTATCGTTCCTCAACTAGCAAGTTAGCATCGTCAGAGCAGCATGTAATCATTACAGAGCTGCTGCATTAGCTAAAGATCTGTCTATAGCTGGAGACGCCGTCTGCATCCACCGAGAGGAAGGTCAATAAACACCTGCACAACACGCTGATCACAGGCAGAGCCAGGCTAGCTGTTTCCCCCTGCTGCCTTTATGCTAAGCTAGGCCAGCTAGGAACTGACTTTAGCTCTAGTATTTAACACACAGACAGACTGATTTTTCTCTGGTGGCATTAATCATGCAGAAAGTTTTTGTTATGATTGTGAGCCTGAGATTTGTGCCTCCCGTCCGACACAATGCTAATCACTTTGTGCATCACAGCTTTAAAACATTCCTGTAATAAATCTGATGGACTCATCCAGAGAGCAGTTAAACGTGCTGCAGAGTCACAGGAGTTATATGTACAGATGTGTTTTGGTCGTAATGGTGAACTCACCCTTTAAAAGGCTTAATCTCTAAGTGTTGTAAATCTCATTTCACTTGTACACTGTGAATAAAATGTGTCTCAGGCGGTGGAGATAAGAAGCTGCTCGCTCTGCCAGCTTCATCCACAATAAATAAAACATGCGAGTGGTATGTACGTCTGCAGATTTCCTGCTTTAGCAGCATTATGCAGACTTTCCCTTTTTGAAATGGATTTCACGTCATGTTCATCTGGCAATTCATCACAGCCAAAAAGAAAAAGATGTTCTACCCGGATTTCATCCTGTGAGTCACCCACTCACTCATTCCTGCTTCCTGCTAAACCCTTTTTTCAATTCATAAGCTCTCCACTACTTTTGTGTCGTCTCCACCCCCACTCCGACCGACTCCTTTTTCCTCGTTCCTCTCAGGAGCTCGTACCAGTCTCTGACGCACTCCTCTTCTCTTCTTTTACTCGCTCCTGCTTTCCATCTCTCCATCCCTCCTTTCCTTTTTATATAACTTTTACATAGTCCAGCACATTTTACGATCCCTGCCCCCCAGGACCCCGAGCCCTGCTCCTTTCATCCCCACAGAGTCACACTTGGATCGAGAGGTCAATGACATTACACGGACAGTAGAATGCAGAACCAGCCGTCCTCCCGGACCATCTCCTCGTGCATTAAACACATCTGACCCACAGATTTCTCTTTCATCTCGGCTGAACCTGTGCAGAGCCATTAAGACCGTCACCTTCTCTGTCGTGCATGAGCTCCAACCTCACACTCAGGAAGTAGTCGAGCCCCTCGGGGGAGTGAATGGGATTAAATCACTGTGACTCTGCAGACGTGCACGCGCAGTGACGCATGTTGAGGATGAGAAATATGACAGAGGATCAGCCTGCCGCCGTCTGTGTTTGGGGTTTAATAGAAATAAATATGTGTAGGCTTTCCTGCATCAGACCAGTGGCTGTAAATAAAGATGGACGACGCGTCTCCTCCTCCTCTCGTTGTGCCCAAGTGAAACCTGACGTGTTGACGTCCCGCCCCTTCTTCTACCCGACACACACCTTCACCTTGTGGCCTCGCCGTGTTGGAGCCCTCAGGTGTCCTTGGCGTGTTGGAGCCCTCAGGTGTCCTTGGCGTGTTGGAGCCCTCAGGTGTCCTCGGCGTGTTGGAGCCCTCAGGTGTCCTTGGCGTGTTGGAGCCCTCAGGTGTCCTCGGCGTGTTGGAGCCCTCAGGTGTCCTCGGCGTGTTGGAGCCCTCCGGTGTCCTTGCCGTATTGGAGCCCTCAGGTGTCCTTGGCGTGTTGGAGCCCTCAGGTGTCCTTGGCGTGTTGGAGCCCTCAGGTGGGCTCAGTCTGCAGCAGAACAGCTTCTTGTGTCGGTCTGAAGCAGATTTTCACGCTGATGGAAAGTTCACTGACTGTAGTGTTAGTGTTAGTTACGTCTCCTCTCGCCGTTCCTCCTCTACTCTGCTACTCGGGAACAGAATGCTGCAGGGGCCCCATTTGTCCACAGAGCTGTCAATCATGAGGCCACACCCCCTTTTTACAGCATCAAATAACTAATTAAACTTGTCGTCTGCACCCAGAGACTCCTCAGCTTCAGGCTAATGCTCCACTTTAGTTCAACTTCTACTTAAAATCTGGTGAATGAAAAAGTCCTCTGTGAAAACAAACGGGTTCAGATTCACAGTTTAAACGAGCTCCGACGAGCAGAAGTGCTGTAAACATCGTCTTTTAAATTCATGAAGTTGGGATTTGTCGATCAGCAGCATGAGGCTGAAATCTGCTCTCAAACACGCAGAAGAAGACATGAAATAAATAAGAACATCACATTAGTGAGTCTTGTTAATCAGATTTCAGGGATTATGAGATGAGCCTTCAGATGTCGGCTCGCTGAGGGAACATTTAATATTCAGCACGTTAATTAATAAAGAAAGAGTCTTTCTGCGTTCAGCTGCTGATGATATGAAGACATACGCACAAAATCCTCACTGATTTGAGGAGCTTCCACTTTTACTTTATGATGTGGCAGATGACTCTTGATCTCGCTCGGTGCCCAGCTGCAGGAAGTCTATCTGTCTGCAGTGACGGCTAGTCCTCGAGTTTTATTCTCATTTAAATTAAGTCATCTTTAGGAAGTGACGTCCTGAGAAGCAGAGCAAAAGGCTGATTTATGCCCCTCGACTGATGCAGTTATTTACACAGTGACTCGGGAGGTGGAGCAAGCCTTCATGTAGCTGTGTTCCTGTCCCTCCTGCCTGTCTCACCTCTGTGGAGCTCATTTCCTGCAAAAGCTAATACACAAGAAAAACATGTTTTACAAACGCCCTGAAGTTCACTGCCAGACACACGTGGACATTTATCCACAGCAAACTTTGAATAGTTGATAATAATTGATAGTTTAAAGAGAATAGAAGTTCTTTGCTACAGTCATGCAAAGCGTTCGACCTGTTTTAACTGACGCATAGCGCCACCTGCTGTTATGGAGGCCAAATGACTCAGGGCATTCCTGAGAAGCCACGATCACAGCTAAAGGACAGGTGCAAAAGTCACGTGATGCAGGGCCTTGCAAAAGTATTGATCCCCCTCCTTTCTTGTCTTATTGCAACTGAAAATTATATTTAATTGTATTCGCGTTGTAACGGGGCTGCACACACGGTGATGCAGTGGTTAGCGCTGTCGCCTTCCTGTGTGGAGTCTGCAGGTTCTCCCCGTGCATGCGTGGGTTCCCTCCGGGTGCTCCGGCTTCCTCCCACAGTCCAAAGACATGCTGGTTAGTGGTGAATCCTTCTGCAGGCCCTGTTGTCTCTCTTTTGTAGGACATATTTTTGTGCTGTTACTACCTGCCGTGTTTGTTTGTGAAGCATGATGTGTTAGAAGTGTGTTGTGTGTTTGTTTGATTGGCATGTTTTGAAAACACGTTCTGTTGTATACACATCCCCCTCTTTACATCGCAGGTGTCCTCAGGAGCGTCTCACCTCGTCATCATGCACCAGCTCCTTCTTCACCACCTTCATGGCGTACACCTGCTCGTTCTTCTTTAACCGCACCAGCAGGACTTTGGCGTAGCTGCCGCGCCCGATCACTCGGATCAGGTCGAAGTCTCCCAGACCGAGAGCCAGACCCGGAGACAGCTTGATGCCGTCGATGCCGTCCACCACGGCTTTGATGTCCTGCAGTGGGGAGAGGTCAGAGGTCACAGTTTGAGTCTGATTGCTTTTACTTTTTGTCACTGAAGTTTTATTCTTCTGCACTTTTTACATAAACGAGCCTCCTCACCTCTGTGTCTGCATCCTCTGATTTATCCACTGTACAGTTGTGCGGTAAGAAAGGTACTGAAACAAACACACAAACACACACAGGTAGTTACAACGTGACTCTGTAACGTGTTGTTCAGTTTTCAGCCACTAGATGGAGTCAGAGCACAGAGAATCAAGTGTAGCAGCGACAGGAAGTACCAAACTAGGTCAATCCACAGGGTGTCCCACAGCACCTCATATCAGAGACCCCCACACAGCCCACCGTCAGCCCACCGTCAGCCCTCCGTCAGCCCTCAGCCTCAGTTCAAGAGGATTTAAGAGGAACACTCAGAGACAGGGCGGTGGTTAGAGATCATGGAGGAGGTGATGGGATGGTTCGTCTGAGACTCTCCTGCTGCTTCCTCACTCATGCTCTGGTACTTGTGTATAATGTACTGTTTAAATAATATATACAAACTGTAGTGCAGAGTGTCTTTATGTTTTTGTGGTCATTTTAACCGGTCCGTTAGTCATGGTTGTCTGCTCTTGGTGTAATGTCCGTTTCATTCCGGCAGCAGCGTTCATAATCTGAGAAACAAGTTGCTTCATGTAAATTTCCACCAAGTAAACGAGCAGTTTAAGATATCATAACCCCGATCTCCACACTCACAGGCTCTCGGACTTTGAGGCGCGTTCCTGGTGAGTGTGTGAGTGCTTAGTGCAGACTTTCCCCGAGTCCGCATATCTGCAGACTTTCCTGTGGGACTTAGCGAACTTAATGTAAACAAATGTTCGTACATTGCAGCAGTATTCAATAAAGTTTGAACAAAAAGAAACTAAACGTGAACAAAGTGAGCATGGACGGTGAATAAGTTCAGTCGTACATTTGTAAAGATGTTTATGATTTACATCAACGTCTCTCTGACTTTGATAGTTTGCTTAAATAAAAATGTGAGACACACAGTTACATCCTGGAGGTCGGCTTTTATTCTAATCATTTAAGGTGCATCTGGTTTCCAGGCAACATGTGATGTCATGATAGTGATAGTTTTCAAACCTTGGACTCACTGCACTTAGACTTTAGGATTGGGCCTTACACTACTTGGTTCTCAGGTCAGTCTTCACTTTGCAACTTTAGAGTCACAATACTGTGACGCAAGTAATGAGAAGGTTAGATAAGATAAGATAAGATAGAGAAATACAAAAAACTACTCAAATATAAGGTAAAATATAAAATATAAAGTGTATGGGTTAATGCAAAAGAGTGCCTGATAGCAGTTACCTCTTTGCACACACTGTCAGTAAGACTCTAACCTGCCCCCGGGGTGCCAAAGTTTAGGAATCATTGAAGAAAACAAGGACGCAGTAACATGAGAGCTTTCCACCTCCTCGTTTAAAAGAGAAGAAAAATAGGGTGCATGTTTAGCTCGGTGGTGGAAGTCACGCGTCCCACATACAGAGGCTGCAGTCCTCGACGCAGCGGCCCCGGGCTCGACTCCCACCCTCGGCCCTCTGTCACATGTCGTCCCCTCTCTCTCTTCCCCTGTTTCCAACACTACTCACTGTCCTCTCTCAATAAAAGGCATAAAAGAGAAGAAAAATGTGACTTACTCCCGTCTGTGTCCTCTGTGTCGTCTGGTGGAAGGTCCACCTCTTCACCTTTGCCGTCTGAGGGGGGCTCCTGTGATGGCATGGCTGGATCCTGAGCGAAGACATTCAACAGTAAATATTCACCAAAATATCCACTCATGGTTTCACACTCCTGGACGAGGGGACGGTGAATCATGTCTGCAAAGCGTGAGTTTGGGGAGCTGCTCTCGGCTCATGGAAGGACACGCTTTAGCTCTAATGACAATAAAGGCTCTCTCCAGAAAAGAGGTTTCAGCATTTCATCCTATCAGCGCTCAAAGTGTCTTATCTGCCTCTGAGGTGAAGCTGTGATAAAGAGGGGAAACAGTCCTTCCTGAGAAACATTGATTATCCAGTCAGGCTGAAATTCGTTTGGTCAGATGGATTAATTACCTGCAGTTAACTGGTTTGCTGTTGCTAAATTTAACGCCTCATTTCAATAGAATGTGAGGCCGAGCTGCAGGAAGACAAACAGGAAATGATGAAGGGGAGCTTTTGAGAGTTGTGTTTGAATGCATTGATCTCTGTGATCTTTCATGAATGTATCTGAGCTACTGCAGCAGCTGACAGCACACGCTCAGGAGAACGCCTGTGCAACATCTCTTTATCATTCAGTCATACATGTTTGCTGCAGGGCACGTTAGGACGGGGGTCACAGAGGTCCTGAGCTTAAACTGAAAGATCATATAACAAAAAGAACACACCACAGCTCGTACATTTTAGGATGGACATACGGGTGCAGACGGAGCACGTGCAGAAACGTTATGAATGTTTCTCGTGCACAGAGTGAGATAAATTAACTTCCCTTCATGAAAGCTTTACCTGAGGAGAACTTCAAACACTGAGTCTGACATTTCAAAAGCACGAACAGAGCCTCGATTCTATTTCTGCTCATAAAAAGAAGCTGTTAGATTTTCAGTTCACTCCTCTGTTTTTAACCAGGACACAAACCTGAACAGGTCTCGATGAGGGGTTATTGCAGTTTATTGTGTTTGGATATCATTTTCTAATAATCACAAAAAATGACATGACAGCCCCCTAACAGTGAAGCCACACCCTCTCTAGCGCCCCCTGCTGACTGGCTGCAGTATAGCTCATAAAGCCCGCCTCCTCCATGTTAACAGATGGGACATGAGTCAAACTATAAAATCAAAATACACGTCAAATACATTTTCTCAAACAAGGTTTCTGTCATTATAGTTAGTTCTTATCATGCTGATTTGCGTCCAAGTGAGAAGTTTACTTTAATGAGTTATTTGATGCTATAAAAAGGGGGTGTGGCCTCATGATTGACAGCTCTGTTGACAAATGGGCCCCTGCAGCGTTCTGTTCCTGAGTAGCAGAGTAGAGGAGGAACGGCGAGAGGAGACGTAACTAACACTAACACTACAGTCATTGAACTTTCCATCAGCGTGAATATCTGCTTCAGACCGACACAAGAAGCTGTTCTGCTGCAGACTGAGCCCACCTGAGGGCTCCGACACGCCAAGGACACCTGAGGGCTCCAACACGCCAAGGACACCTGAGGGCTCCAACACGTCAAGGACACCTGAGGGCTCCAACACGCCAAGGACACCTGAGGGCTCCAACACGCCGAGGACACAAGGTAAAGGTGTGTGTCGGGTAGAGGAAGGGGCGGGACGTCAACACGGCGGCTCTGGAAACAGAGGAGCACGATGGCAGCGCCCGCTCCGGGCGGGTTTAGGCTTCACTTTAAACAACGAGAGGAGGAGGAGACGCATCGGCCATCTTTATATACAAGCATTGTTTGGACGTGTATATTTCAGTGTTTTGGTGTTAAAGCTGATGAAGAAATAACTGGTTGTGAAAGTTGTTTGTTTTATTAGCAAATGGACAGCTTGTTATCTTAGACCACTCACCAAGTCAGATACCTGTTACCATAGTTACCAAATTATGGATAAAGTTATACACATGGCCTGATGATCTTTTGCTTCCTGCACAGATTTAATTTGTCAGCCAGCTGAATGTTGGTGAGTTAACGTGTCCAGGAGAAAAACTCGAGCAGGTCAGACAGCTTCTTGTTTTATCTTCTTTACATCGGCTAACAGTCGCTCAGAGAATTGACTTTTAAATCTCGTGCTGGTCTATAAATCAGCCTGTGGCTCCAGGATTAAATCTATCTCTGACATGCATCTGTGACTGGTTGTTCCAAGAGTCTGAACAAAATACGACGAAGCTGTATTTGATTATTGCAAAGGACAGAGCTGGAAAAGCTCCCAGAGGATATTAGACGAGCCCTGACACTGACCAGCGTCAGTCACCACTCCAAATGTCCCTGTGTACCCGCCTACTCTCACAGGGCGGCCGAGACTGAGAAAATAAGACTCATGTTGTTAGAAACAGGCTGTAACATGAAAGGAAAAGATTAGAGAGTAATGTGCAGTATAAGAATATAAGACGTGTTAAAGTGGGGCTGTGAGGGAATAAAGATCTGTATCATATAAACATCATGTGAGCTCTGACAGCCTGTGTTGTTCTGTGTGCTGTGATGAACTGACAGCCTGTTACTCCTCACGTGCTCATAGCTGCTCATAGCTGCTCATAGCTGCTCATAGCTGCTCATATACTCACCATAAGCGTTTGGCAGGTCTGAGGGAAGAGTCTGTGACAGCGCTTATGGACCAGCAGTTTGCAGTTGATACACTTGTAGCCCTGCCGGCCCAGCCCCCATATCCTTTCACTACAGTGGCCACAGTCGGCTTTCTGTGAGAAAGAGCACAAACACACGGTCAGAGTTTAACTCACACACTGACCTGATCGATCACTAGTGATTTCTCACCATGTGTTCATCAACAGGAAGCACTGACAGGTTTATATAAGACAGACAGTGGCTACTTGTTAGGTGTTAAAACGTGTCACACATCCAAACTTGGTGTAAACGGCTGCTGAGGTTTAATAAATGTTTCACTGGGACCAAAACAAACATGGAGACACCCTCCGATGGTTCGTGGAGGCTTGTTCAGCAGACCCACTGAAAAAAGAAATAAACTGTAGATTACACGTATCAATTAATCTGAATTGTTTAATGGTCATGTACCAATAAGACACTGTCATGTCCAAATCCTCAGCTGTGTTGGGGAGGTTTCAAATGTTGTCGGACTGCGTTGTTCGGTCAACAGAAGGAATTATTTAAACTGAGAATAAGTATGTTGTTAACTCTGTAGTTCTCTGACGTGTTTGTAGTTCTAGTTGTTTATTTTCTGACGTGTCATGCAGACAAGCTGCCGAGGTCACATGGACTTCACAAAATATACACGACCTCCTTCTCCTTAGTAATGAAACATGCACAGACTGTACCTTTACCACATGAACATAAAGCATCCTCCTACTCTGTCATGGCTGAAACACTCTGTGTGTAAAAACAGGAGCTGAAGTCTGCGTTCATCTGACATAGAAAACAAACCTGCAGACATGTTGCTGAAAAGATCAGATCAGATTGTAATGATCAACATATTTGCGACCTCTCGTGCGATCACACCGGGAACACCTTCTGTTCTCCTCTGGAGCAGAAGCGACCGATACGGTTATTATTCTGTTACAAGCTAAACGTGATGATATATATATATATATAATGATATCTTAGGATTTTAGAGTTAAAGATTTAATCTTGAAGACTTCAGTTCTGTTCTCTTTGGCGCCCCCTCATGGTGTTTAACCAGACGTCCACGGTCGGCTCCGGTTGTAACTCCTGATTTTCCTGGCTGACGGTCGCTTTCCTTTTCAGACTGTTTGCTTCATCTGAGCGTCGAGTTTGTTTCTTCTTTGGATTTTCACTTCTTGTTGAAGTTGTATCTGTAGTCATCCATCTTTTCTTTGTTTGTTCAGCCATAGTAGATTACTGTTTACTCGCAACACTTGCAGAGAGCGGAGAAGCAGCCGCTTAGCTCCGCCTACCCTCTCTGACAGACCAACCACTGCTGGCTGATGGAAAACGCGTCACTAACTGGGCGCCGCCACAGACACCCAGCCCATAATAATACTATATACTGCAGATGCAAAGGCTTTCATCAGTGGGCCATCGGCTCAGTCACCATGTGTTACCTCATTCAGAGATAGAGAGAGACTTACAGACATTTATTTACATGATTATTAAATTATGACTTTAAGGTCTCGTCCTTCATACAAAACAAACTGATATAGTCTGCTGAATATTTCCTTAAAATGTTAAAAGGTCGGTTTCTTCTTATCTTGGTCTGTAAAGTAGAAAAAGTGCCAAAAACACCCAAGTGAGCAAGTAAAGAAAAAACAGACTGAGGGTTCCTTTCACTTTATCTTCACTCCAACAGCATGGCTGAGTTTTGGGAGACAATGTAAGAAAATGAGCCCATCCTTAGAAGAACTCAAAATGCTGAACAACGAGCAATAATCTTTACACTATAGATCTGACAGCTGATGACTCATGCAGCTTCCTGTTCCAGCCCCTTTGATACGAATGATCGCTCTTTTATTACGGGATCCTTCCGGTCAGGTCCGGTGTTTCTCAGAGGTATACGTTGTGAGACAATAACAGGTGAGGTGCAGGTACAACTGAACTGAAATTGTAGGTTTTTACAGCTGAGAAATCTCTTAAATGTTTCTGTTTTTCCTGAACTAAAGAAACCGTACTGAGGTTTTTGTGCAGCCCGCCCCAGGCTCATCCTGTGCCTCATATACATCTTATAAATGTTTATTATTTCATCTGACCTTTATTAAACCAGGTCTGTCCCTTTAAGGTCAGAGAGGCCTGGAGGAGCGACAATAAAAGGATTTACACACACAACATTCAGGCTTTGAAGTTTAACATCAGTCTGTAGATCGTTCTCAGCAGAAAACCTGAAAGCTTTTTTTCCCAACTCAGTTCAGACTTTGTGAAAATGCACAGAAAACTGATGTTGTGATTTGAATCCTTTAAGATAAAGAGGGCGGACGTGTAGGTGGGAATGTTGACCAGAAGGAATCCAGTGTCTGAGTCACTTTTACATATAAAACACGAGACAACACGATCTCCTGTTGACTAACTAAAGCTCCCTCTGTTACATCAGGTCCGGAGTGTTTGCTCTCTGCTCCTTTCGGTCTGTGGTTATTTTTCAGCTTCTATATTAACACCAAAGGAAGTTAAGTTTGCAGCTCAGCGTCCCTAAACATCAATAAATCTGTCAGCACAACGTCCCTCTGGAGACCAAACACTTAGGATGCAGCGTGTGTGTGTGTGTGTGTGTGTGTAAAGAACAAAGAGCCTCAGTCTGAGCTCTGTTGCCATGGAGATGCTTCAGCTGGACTTCAAAGGCTTCCTTCAGTCGGCCCAATGTGACTCCACATCGAGGTGAAGACGAGCGTTTATGAATTAATCACTAACTTTCCCCTCGCTCTCTCTTCCTTTCCCGCTCGACACACACTCAACCTGAGAGCATCAGCCGTGTAGAACACCTGTCAGCGGATCAGACAGGTATCACTGCTGCCTTTATTCCTCAGCAGAGTCAGGCTCAGCACTTCTCCATCATCAGGTTCCTTTAGAGGCTTTTTTATATCCGAGATCAATGAGCAAAGAGGCCTTTAAATCAGACTGTACGTGAGACCGGACGCAGCCTCTTTGTTTTCTTCCTCATGTCCAGCAGGGGGCTGATCCTATAGAAGTCTATGAGAACATGCTCCTCCTCCTCTCCTGATGTATTCCCTCTGTAAACATGTTCCTGATGAGTTTATGGTCTCAAAGTTTCAAGTCTTCTTCAGCACAGCATGATGTTCATTTAGTCACTGATGCTCCCAGTTAGAGCCACACGTTAACTTTTTATAACTTTCATGACACAAGAGCATCGCGATCGAACTCAATTTAATTACTTGAAGACATGTACAACGTTTGAGTCTCTGAAGCTGCTGCTGTGCAGTGAAACCTTTACAGTGAGAATGATATTGCAGCTTCTTAGATCTGTTGTTGTAAGATGTCTAGACGTCACACTAAAGGCTTCTCATCGAATGAAACCCATTTAAATGAGCTCTGTGAAAAGACGACTTGTGCTCTGTTGCATCACAACAAAGATCTTCTTACTAATGAAGATGTAACTGAGCTCTTCATGCTGACGCGTAACACTGAGTCACACACACAGCACTGTTTCCTGAGCCAGGTGTTTCCACAGAGGAGTCCAGGAGGGACGGTATTTACTCATCAGACGTTACACAACAGACAACATCAGCAGAGAAGTGATCACCTGTAAAGCACCACTGAACAAGACATTTAGCTTAACTTTCACTGAGCATTCAAAACAGGTCAGAGTGCAGAGAGGCTTCACCAGACAGGTTTCTTTGGATGGTCAATAAGGAACAAACTGAAACTGCACAGGGAAAAGATTTAACCCACAGTGTGTTGTACGACAGTGTGTTAGGGCCACTGTAACAAACAAAAACATGTCATATTCTGAGATTAAAGTCGTAAATTTGTCAGAAACATTTGTGAGAAAATAACGTTTAAAGTCATAAACGTGTGAAACAGTGTTTATCGTAGTGTTTAAAGTAGTCTCTCTGTCCATAATGCAGGTGTGTTTCCTGTCAGTACCCGTCATGAGGTCGTAGGGTAACTCTCATGTGTGATGTTACCCCTGGGGCAAACGGGGAGCAGAGAAACGTGTGTTTCTGCAGCAGAGGGTCGCTCAGTCTTTCAGTCTGCTTCTTGTGTGCAGAGAGGCTGAATCTGCTCCGAGCTCCGTGCCATGCACGCCTGTGTGAGCAGCAGAGCCGACAGGGCGGAGACACAGGTGAGTCAGAGGGAGGGGGCCGTGAACCACAACCTGCTTTTTGGGGGTCGAGGCTCTAAGGGGTTCCTATAAACACGATTTTACTAGTTTTTGTTTCTCACACATTTATGACTTTATAATCTCATGAATTTGCCTTTTTTCTGGCAAATTTACGACTTTAATCTCAGATATTTTTTATCGGAATATTACTCTTCTCCTCTGGCTCCGTTTTGTTCTTTTTTAAAGCTCTAATATGCCGTCGTAGTATTCTGAATAATGGAAGAATAAAACCAACATCGTGGACAAAGGGACACAGAAAATATGGACATAACAAACCTCAGCAGTGACCTAAAAAGTCAGGTTCATTAACAAACAATATATAAAGTATGGAGACAGACTAATCACATCTCAGTGTCGTGTGTTTCTCAAAGTCAACCTTAGTGACAGTATGATGGATTTTCTCTGCACCCATATAGGCGTCATGACCAGTTAAAACAAGCAGAAAAGATGCTGCATGAGAGTCTCTGCATGCCAGAACACAAACACATGACCTGAGATAAGACAAAAACATCGTTTACCATATGACATATGATAAATCTAAACTTCAGCTGAACAGGCTGGGACACAGGATGTGCACAACAAACCTCCCAGCCTGCATGAACAGTGCAGGTACATTAGGTTTATTGTCTGGAGGCTCTGCGTCAGTCCGTCAGTGACGTCCTTGACCTAACTGGACGTCTTCCCACTGCCCACTGCTGCAGCAGAGATGTAATCCCAGTCTGCTCTCCTCCACTATGATTCCATTACCTCAGGATTTATCACATATTCTTATATTAAAGGGCGTCTGCACGACATGACGTGTGATTCAGACGTATTCCGGTCAGACCAGCGCCGGCTTTACAACAAAAGGACTCATTTTAAGGACATGAGACAAACAGCCCGGGTAATCAGGAACAACTTAATTTAGTCATTTTATTTTAGGGGAAACTGTCAAACTCAATCACCCAGCAGCCATCAGACTGAAACCAGCACAGATAATCCCTCTGTGTGAGCCATGAGGAGCTCTGACTGTCCTGCAGCTCGGGGTTAAAACGACGAGGAGAAAAGCTTTTATCGATGGACAGAGCTACAGATCATTCGAGTGCCTGGAAGCTGACCTGCTGAGAGATGATGCTGTGTGTGATTCACCACTGACACAGAGACTCATCAGAGTGAGCGGACCGGGGACATCTGATCCAATCTGTGCAGTCATACAACAACAACATCCTCAGTATTAACCGTATCTGTTAGCATCACAACAGAGAGCAGCATCCGGAGAATCAGAGACGAGACAGGCAGCAGGGTGAGGAGGTCGCAGCTTCATGAAGAAGTATAATAATCTGTAACAATAGCTCAAATATACACAGACTTCTTCCTCTGGTAGAAACTCGTGCTCAGAAATATAGTCGTGATCTGAGGACAAAATGTGTCCTGCATACCCCTGAGAATAAGATGTGAAGCTGTCGTCCCCTCGGGCTGCATCACATCTTTAACCTGCTGCATCAAAAATATCTGCATCAAAAGTTTGACACTGACTTATTAACTAACATGTATAGAGACAACAGATGCCTTAGCAGCGTGCAAACTCCCTTTCAAACAGAGTATATGGGGCTAACACTGATGTAACTGCTATCTATCCAAGTATCAGTATTCTGCACATCTTTAAGTCCAACTTGGATGACTTTCCGCACCTTTTAAACGTCTCTGTAACAAATGAAACTACAGTAAACACCGTTACCGACGTCTCTACACCTCGCATATCAAAAACGACTTCTTCAGTATCCACAGGGATCCTGTCATAATGAATGACAGGCCATGCTCATATTTCTGTTAGCCTGTACTTGCTAAATTAATAGCTAAATGCTAATGTTAGCATGCTAACATACTACAAAATCTTTAGAGGTTTGTTTGAAGTAGAGAGCAGCAAAAAAACAACCTGGAACCATTCAGGCAGTTCATCAACAGCCCCACATGAAGAATGAAACACATACGTGACAGTTAGCATCAGGAAGGTCGCGACCTTCTGATAACATACCTGTCAGTTTACATTTTAAACTTGAAGTTTGGCTCAGATTTATTATTTTATATTATATTTATATTTTATTACTTTATTATTTACAGGAAGTGAAAGATATCTTTGACCCAGCTCGAGATCAGGGTGGAGAAAACTGCTTCAGCTTCAGGATGTACCAAGCTGTACATTCACATGAGCTAAAGCTGAGGAAACTGTGACCTGCTGCTTTGTTCATAATAATAAGTACATCATAAGTTTCTCTGGAAATTAAAAATGTCTGCTTGAAGGGGATTACTGAGGTCTTTGAATTCCTTGTGGAAGATTTGTACGCAATGTCCAATATTTGTTGAGACATCTCAGCCTGGACAGACCAACATCACTGCCTTATGTCCAAACTGTTAGCATAGCACGACTTATTAAGAACAATAATGTCATTAATTCAGATCGTACAGACCTGTGTCTTTAAAAAGGCTTCATGCTGAACGGCCTCATGTGGGTACAGGCTGCTGCTTGACCCCTGCTGTGACCCCCAACGTTTCCAGAAAAGGGACAAACAGGGACGGCTAGGTGATGGGGGTCACATAAAGACTGGACAGGAAAACACCTGCTGGTCTAACAGTGCGCGCTGCTCTGAATGTGTTATTTTGAGACGTTTTTAAACCTCATTTGGATCCAGAAGGGCCGCCTCTGATCCTCTGCTGTCTCACAAACAAACAGACAGACAGGTAGGACTGAACACAACAGCTAAAGGTAAATGTTTGTGTGTCGTGTTCACAGTGTTAGAAAGAACACTTTCCCTCTGCAGCCCGTTTTTTGCGCCTCTCTCTCTCTCCTGCACCGTGAGACTCGGGTGCCTCTCCTCCCCCTGACGGAGCTCCTATAGAGGCAAACATCCAGCAGAGACTGAATTCTGCTCCATCACATGGAGACAGGAGCTAAAGAGACCCCATTATGTCTAATGGGAGGGATCCACAAAGCAGCTTTCTGCTCTGCAGCATCAGGGGGAGACGGAGCGGGATGAAGAGGAGGAGGGAGGGAGGGAGGGAGGGAGGGAGGGGGGAGACAGACGTGTGCAGACTGAGAGGAAGGAGAGGGATGGAGTGAGAGAAGGGAGGAGAAACCTGACCTACTTCTCTCCGGCTTATTTATATTCTGAGGACAACTTCTGAGAACCAACCAGCAGGCTGGAAGCTGGCATAGCAACAACAGTCAGACAGATCCAGTCTGAAGACTTACTGGTTACCAGTGCAAACACTTAGTGGGAGTGTTGGGTCTGTGAGAGAGTAAAGAGTCAGTCGGACGTGCTCTGAGTATAAACGTACCCTGAGGTAACGGACGTTTCTTATAAAACTATACTGATAATGATTGATAATAATGACAGCCCTGTCTCTAACATGTATGCTCATAATGTTCATCAGAAGTCTAGCATCACACTTCTTAGACTTTAGATGAGAAGATGAATCTCAGTCTCTCGACCGTGTTGGGTATAAAGCTGGAGTCCATGGTGAGCCTAGCTCACAGGGATGCAGCAGAATACTAGTTTTACAGTGTACCATGTTATATGTTTAGACAGCCTCATAACATGTACTTATCTACGGTATTAAATGATATCACATCAGAGGCAGAACATGACTCACTTTGTTTTCTCTGCTCCAGGATTTTGCAGCTTTTTTCTGTGATTGTTGAAGCCTCAAATGTCTGATTGTCACAGCAGCTTTCTGAAAACGTTGCACTTTAAGCTTTTCTCATGTTACACATCCACTGTGAGCGAGCGGGACACACACTCCAACAAAGCCATCTATTGGCTGAGCGAGCTGTTTCAGGTCGATTTCTGTGACGTAAAAACTGAGAGAAACTGAAGCCAACAGCTGTGAAATGCTCATTTTGCGTTTCATCTGCACATTACAGTGCAAAGGAGAATCTACATCTAAGAGGACAGCTAGCAGCTTTCAGCACAGACACATGAGTGAATAAAAACAAGAAGCCATCGAGCATGGGGAAATAGATTTGCGGAAAAGTTGCAGCAATTGTTTGAATTTGCGTGCATTTGCAGGAAAACAACATCACAGCTTCCTGGAGGGACGGCTTTATCGATTATCAAAGGACGTTTGATTTCTTTGTCTTTTTAAAAAGTGCTGCTTTAAGTCCTTCCTTTAAACAGTACAGCTTTCTTCTGCACATACTTCTATTGACATGGTCTTATGTCTGTCTCTTAATAAACAACAACAACCTCCTCCCTAAACTCTACCTGCACACACCTCCTGAATCAGGACAATCATCAGAGTGTAACTACGACAGAAAGTCTGTTTTATGTTGAAGGAGTCACAGCAGCATGAAGAGGCAGAGCAGCAGTCTAAGTGTGGGTGTGTCTGTATGGTAGTTCTCTGCAGCACAGCCATCATCAGCATTATCATCATTATTATTAGGAGGTACTAATGCACATCTGTATGTCTCTGTTATTGAATAAGGCCGGCTCCACAGTGCAGCAGCACAGTAATAACGACCACATCAAGGCGTGGACGTCCGAGCAAAGAGCTGAGTCAGGAAGATGGCGCTGCGCTGAATTCTGCAGAGACATTAGGACTACAGCACCCAGGGGAGGTTTTTCAAAGTAAGAGCCTTTTTGCGGAGCGGGGGAACAATAACAAAACCCACTCTTTGTGTCTTTAAACTTCCTGCTCGCACTTCACGAGCGAACTGTCGAAAAACAGGATTTCTTTGTTTAACCGGGCTGAACCAAAGGCTTCACTGCACACAGGAAGTGACAGGAACAGATGGTGAACATGTTCCCCCCCGCACTGATCCTGAAGCTACCTGTCCTCTCAGGTGTTCCTGTCATGTTCAGACTCGTACACGCTGACTGAAGTGCTCAGAGCGTTCTGAAAGCCGTCTCAGATTCTGATCTCGTGGCAAACTGCAGGTAGAATCGGAAAATATCACCTTTAAAGGAACGACACAAACACATGCTAAGACTGTGTAGCATCACCTGGCTAAAGCTAACGACAACACAAAGCTACAGACGTTCCAGCAGCAGCAGGAGCTGCTCACTTCCTGTTCAGATGAAAACACATCAGGTACTTAGAGGCTGATTGAAACAGCTTAATGTCTCTCTGCTACTTCTGAGGAGAGATGATGAAAGCCCACACTTACATTCAGCTACCTGAGTGTGTGTGTGTGTGTGTGTGTGTGTGTAGCACAGGATGCTAAACAAGTCATATCTAGGACAGCATGAATTATGCATCCGTATCCAGATAGCTTAGCAGCAGCGTGACTTGATTACCTGCTGTCATTTATTATTCATCAGCAGCGTGTTTATGACACACTGTCCCATATCCTCCTCTCACTCTGCACTGATTTACAAGCACACATAAGTGTGTGTTAGAGGAAAGTATGAGAGGGTTATTAGCGAGAAGTCTCAGACTGGAAGTGATCCTCATGAGCAGCTGCTGACTGTAAGAGAGGCTGGAGGACTGGGCGACCCGCAGGGCAGCTGCAGGCGCTCACACAGTCTGAGTCACTCTGAAGAGAAGCACAGTTTATTTTAGTAAACTACATGTCACATGTCCAAATACAAGACAGAGAGACAAACCAGGGATCACATCCTCCTTCATCTCAACTGAAGGTCCACTGAATGTCTTCTCACAGCTGAATCTCACTTTAGAGCAAGAACAGACTTTAATGCTGCAAACTGGACCCATCAGAGCTCTACAGGCCGGACTGATCCTCGTCCTGTGCTCACGCTAGAATCAATGCATGTGGATCGGATCACTTCAGGTTGTTTCAAAGGTTCATGCTGTAGATTTATGGGGATCTGTTTGCACAAGTTCATTTAAATATTAATACGTTTGTTCTTATTTGTGTATAATCACCTGGAAAATAAGAATCTTGGTTTCTGTCACCATCGCTCGCTCGTTCTCCTGCTCTTCACGGCGTCATGACTTTGTATTTAAAGTATTTCACTGCTCAGAGATCCTCTCCTGTTAGCTGTGTCTCAGGTCAGGGCTGCATCCTTCCAATGACTCGTCCTTCGTAGCCTGTGTGGACGTTAACGTCTTGTTATGAGACGGTCTGGCCTTCGGAGGATTTCTTGTTTGCTTCAACAGCTGTTCCCGCCCTTACCGTTGCGTCACAAAGTGATGCTCCGGTCGCCTAGCAACAGGTAGCTAGCGTACTAACTAGTTAACATTACTAACGTTGATAAGTTAATTATTTAAAGATACTGTGTTTCAAGGCCCCTTTGTTTTTTGTGTAACGCTGGTTATTTGATTGAGTTGAAACCAAAAGCATTTACATGTAGAGTTTATTCCTCGGCCGTTTAAGAGTTTGCCATCTAGTCTGAGTTGGCGCGCAGTGAATCTTGGGATACGATGGGCCGTGAAGGATGCACCCGATGGATCCTTCATAGCCCAAGAAAAGGAGGAAGCATTTGTTGGCTGCATCTGAAAGAGCCTTCAAAACGGGACAGCCTTCGACACGCCGCTGTGCCGCAGTCGGCTTTCAAACACGTGCTTCGTAGGATGCAGCACTTTTCGTCTCCAGTGTTACGTCCTATCTTTGTGTGTTTTCGCGCTTGTTTGATTATGTGCCCCGCCCTTATTGTTTTCACCTGCTCCTTGGTTGTCTCACCTTTTTGTTTATACTCCAAACGTGACACACGGAGCCTGCCATGTTTCTACAGAAGCATTTTCCCCCCACGGTGCGGTGATTTGCTTGTGATTGGTGTGGAAAGCCAAAGGAAGGAAAACACTTTAAAAAGACTCTAAAAAAGGAGGGTGCTGTTAAAACGTTTTAACCCAAAGCTGAGATCGCTCCCGAAAACTGACATACGTCGAAAACATTGTGAAACAGTCCCTGTTTGGTTAGATTCAGGTAGTTAACCCTTTGATAGAGGACAAGAACAGCGGGCTCCTGTACTCCTTCATGATCGAGTGTCCTGTAAGAAGCCTTGAAGTCAAACGTGGAAGCAGACAGTGCAAACACATCGGTCTATGTCAGCAGTCCATCACAGACAAACCAAACACTCGCTCTACAGTCCACATGAGTTACTGTCCAAGCATGCAGCTTCTCGTAGGCTTGGCAGGTAAAGGTGAGGTCTGTGGTTATCAGCTGGCTTCTGCTCAAACAAAAACAACCATCAACTCAACTTAATTTTCCTCCAACAAACATCCACTTGTGCGAGCCAACAGTAACTGCTTCTGTGTCGATACACATGACACTCTGAGGCTCAGAACACAGACTGATGTCCTTCACTCATCACTCCTGTACTGAACACAAGTCTTCTGGAGACAGACCAAACATCAGCTGATAATAATGGTAAATAATAAAGACCTTCCTGTCTCTCCCAGTGACTCCGTCTTTGTCATAACTCCCACATCTCTCGGATGAAGACGACTTCGTCCAAAGCCTGCTCAGTGTTCCTGCTGTGAGTGTATCAGAGAGGTTTGCACACACTCACCCTGTTAAAGCGCTTGGCCTGGAAGAGGTGTCCGTTCACTCGGTACAGTTTCCTCCATCTTCTGGCCCCGCGGCGGTAGATCGATTCTAGGAGAGAGAGGAAACGGTTGTAGAGCAGCAGCATGGTGGGGGAGTAAAGGGGGGAGGTATGTGTAAAGTAAAGGAGGAGGAAGATGGAGGCTCTTCCTCTGTGTGATGTCTGAGTTCAAGTGAGGGGAAGAGGACCATCAGGTGATGAACACGCATGCTCACACACACACACACACACACACACACTCCTCCCTGTCCACACCCTCCCTCACCCATCTCCTCGCCCTTTCTCCTCCTCTTCCTCTTTTCTCCTGCTGATGATCGGACGTCTCAGCGCTGCATAAACTCTTTCATTCAGAGGAGGAGATGAAGGTGCAGCTATTTATAAATCCATCATGGAGCCGGTTATTAATACTCTGCAGGCGTCAACATGCAGCGAGCTGAAACTGAAGGTTCGGTCCTCACATGGAACATTTTACACTCTTACAAAGTGATCATTATCAGGGATCAAAGACTCGATCACTCAGTGTGGTACCAGTTTTATTTTTAATATCTTTGGACATGAAGAGAAGAATTAGAATGTGCTGTATGTGTTGTTCATCTGAGCTCACTCGCGTTCTCTTATCATCATTTCCAGTGATATAACCAACGACATATAATCACAGGCAGGCTGTTCTCATGCATTTCTTTTACTTATACTTTTATATTATATTTTATATATATATATATTTTATAAAGTCTTCTGGGCGCCTTTTACATCAACAAATCATGCACCAGTTTTTCGTCTCCAATAAAACCTAACGGAGCAGACAGAAGCTCAGTCTGTAGGGACTTGGGAACCGGAGTGTGGCCGGTTCAAGTCCCGGTACGGACCAAGTATGGAACTGGGGCTGGTAGCTGGAGTGGTGCCAGCTCCTGTCCTGGGCTCTGTCGAGGTGTGCTTGAGCAAAGCAGCGAATCCCCCACTGCTCGGGGCGCGTGTCCACGTGCAGCCCCCGCACTCTGACATCTCTCCATTAGTGCGTGTCCATAGAGTCCTGTTTGTGCGTGTGTGTATTTGGGGCCTGTGTTTGTGTAGCATGTTTCTAATAACAGAGTGAAACATTGAGTTCCCCTCAGGGATTAACAAAGTATACCCTCTTCTTCTTCTGCTTAATGTTAGGCGCTGAGAGCAGCGGCTCATGTAGTCCAGCATGTGGGAGGTCAGGTCAGATCAGGTCATGTCAGGGGTGATGGAAACACAGGTGTGGGAGGCAGGTATTTATTTGTTTATATAGTTCCTCCGGGCACCAGGGGGCGCAATCTGAGGGCAGGTTCATGCCCTGCCAGCACAGCTGTGGCGAATGGGCAGAGGCTGTTATTTGACCGCGTCTTGGTTTGAAAGATTATCTCTTGTTTTGGAACATACGGTAACGGACACTTCTATGGTTGATAATCGTTATATAATTTGGACGTTGACTTTCCTTCATGCTGAGCACACGTCAGTTATTCGGCCCTACTAGCATCCGGTAGCCGCTGAAGTGTGGGGCTTAGTCACTACAACAGGACCTTCACCAACCGACAGACGATCAGTGTGGAACAAATAGTCAGAGGTAACTTAATATACCTCTAACCCTTACTACACAATCCTCTACTTAACCAGGCAGGTTTTTAGCCTACACCTGAGCAAACAGACGATTTCACCTCAACCACATGTTAGCAAGAAAGAAAAGTGACCCTCATCAGACGCGACCTTCTGATCAGTTCAACCAATCACGTCAGCCCAGATTCAGCGCACTGAGTTACCCTATGTGTTTTTAAATCTGTTGCAGGCTGTCTCTGAGTGAGAGTGCCAGCACCTCGATGTTATCTGCTGTATGTGCTTGTTTCATGTTGCACCACGTCTTCCATGTAAAACAAATCTGGTTCAATGAAAGTTAAAATAATAAGTACAAGTCTGATCCTGATGTCCACAACCATCACCAACTGTATAATAAGAGTCATGTCTGATCTTCATCAGTCTTCTCCCAGCGCACAGACGCGATCTAAAGACAGAATATAAAATGATCACTCAGCAAATAATAAGTGATCACCACGGGCAGTTATTATAGCAACCATTATATTTGTATGAGCAGCGGGACACGATGACTTCAGGGTGAGACGGAGCTCAGAAGAGAAAATGATTTGATGTGATATAACAGAGGAAGCAGCAGCGGGCATCGAGAGGACATGAGTAACTCACTGTGACAGTCGTGGTTAGACCGTCGACCAACACTGCAGAAGGAGGTTACACAGCGCCGCTCCACACCGCCATGTTTGTTATTTTAGGAGCTTTTAAACTGAACAGGAATAATGAAACTGCGTCTCAAAGGAGAGTTTAGCTGCTGCGTCGTCTCACAGCTGTTTCAGACTGAACTGAACATTACAGGCTGATCCATGAGGGAGACGTTCATCACTACACATCGAGTGTTCCAACTCCAATCCAACAACATCAGTCATTCAGACTAACTGTGCTTAAATGCCAAATCTCTCAGGGACAGTGGAGGACGGGTGGAGCTCTATTATTGTGCAAAAATCTATAAAGACACAAAATAAATCAGACACAGCTTCAGCACCACATGTGGATTCATCCGCCACTGAAAATAGTCCCCAACAAATGCTCCTCCTGTTTCCTCCTGTTTGCTGGATGACAACTGAGTTTGTTCACGTTTCGTTATAACATGAAACTTTATATTTCTGAGGCGTTTTTAAGTCTTAGACGTCTGTGAAGCTGTGAGTTTGTAGGTTGGGACTGGGCCACTGTTGGATTAAAGTCTCTACATGGGACCATGAAAATAAAATAGGAACGACAGCGTTACAAATTTAGTCAAGTAAGGTTTGAGTGTGATCCTTTGCCACCAGTGATTCAGTATCACTGCATCACATCTGCAGATAATGGTCACAGCAAACAGAGAAGGTGTTTAATCATATATTGTTCACAGGCCCCTGAGTCAGATAGAGTCAAAGCATACCAACTGTTGTCCAAAGAATGAATATGACATCACATCCTGTGAGTAACACCACTCATTTAGAAGCACCTGTGTTTGTAAAGTTGTATTTTCAGCATCAAATAAAAACCAAACATCAGGACGGCCGTTCTTTTTCAAGTCTTCATCACCCACATCTTCCTCACTCTTCTTCCTCAACCATCGTACTAGCTAACCTCCAAAGTAACAGCAACGTGACACAGACTGAAACAATAAGTAACTGTACGACGCAAAACGATACAATACTATACGAACAGACACGATACGATACAACACAAGACAGGGTACGACACAACGAGATACATGACACAACACAACACAATGCGACACGATATCACACGTCACGATGCGACGTGATACAACACGATAAGACACAGTGTTCAGGATATAACAACACGATACACTGTAACACAACACGACATACTTTATTGACTTCGTCCCCGCAGGTAAATTAGTCTGGAACTGGGATGCCTCCACAGTATTAATAAATAAACACAATAAACGGAGGGTAGCTAACAGCTAGCTGGGCTCCATCTGATTGGCTGAGTGTTGCTGAGTGTATGGTTTCTCTCAGGCAGATGTTTCTGATGTGTTTATTGTCACAGTGTGCGATGACGACGACAGCGTATGTAAGCCACACCTTCTGGAGCACTGACCGAATGAACCTGTACACAAATCAATAAATCATCAGCTGCTTCACGTGTTTGCTCCTGTTGGCCACATTAAGGCTCCTCAGCATGAAGCGACCCGGTTGGCTGAAGCACGTCAGGCGGGTCCCTCCGGCCTCTCCCACTGCCTCCCCCGGACTGCGCTGGTTTCCAGTCTGCCTCTCTGCTCCCGTGATGGGTGCGGCTGTGATTTCCTCTCTGCACTCACTCATTTTTTGCCTCTGTTGCCATGGCAGCTACAGCCCACCATATACCAGCTATTATTAGTTACGTGTGAGGATGTGAGGGTGACTTTGTCTGTGAATAAAGAGATTTTTTACAACAAATCACCTCTTCTTCCTCTGATAAACCAGTCTCTCAGCACACCTCGGACCTGATCTGCTGTTCATCTCGGAGCTGTTTAAATCTGCGCGCCCTGAGATGAACTCTTGTTCCAGATGGTTTCAACAAGGTGTCCAACATTTGTCTTTTTCTAGCAGCATCCTTATCTCCAACACATTCTGATATGTTGCCTGTTTCTCGGCCGGCAGATCGAGTCTTCTCGGAGCCAAGATGTAAGTCGTGCTCGTCTCTGGGAGGATTTAAACACGATGCCAAACGCTGTGAACGTGACGCACTGACTGAGGATTAAAAAACTGCAGAAAGCTCCTGTCAGACGGCGCTATAACATCACAGCAGTATAAATATGCTGCACAGATTTACACTCAGCCTGTTTGTGTTGTGCTATCTCTCCCTGAGAGGTCAGAGGAGACGAAGAGTGAAAGTGAGACACAAAGCGTCCGTGCTCTTTCAGGTCTCGTCTGTGAAATTCCCTCTAATCCTGTTAACTCGAGGCCTTTAAAGAAAAGTGACGCTGCGCTGTGTTTCCATGGTTACCCAGTGTTTCTCCCCCCACCGCCTGTACCAGTGGGTGAGCAAGTGAGGGAGAGAGATAGGGGGAGGAGAGCCTTCACATGATGATGCTAAACACAGAGCGTGTGATTAAATAATTAATGGTCACAGATGTTTTTACAGAGAGCTAAATGACAGCACTTAGCACGGCGGCTTCAATCACAGTGTCGATGAACGCATGAGACAAAGTTTAAGCACAAGAGGACGTGTGTGTTCGGCTGCAGACTGACTGACAGACATATTCCTCTAATAATCCTGATGGTCAGTTTAATAAAATGTCTGTAATCTTCATTTGGAGCACATTTCACTTAGTGTAACAGCTGGTAGGAAACAGAGAGACTACAGAGGCTCAAAACAGGTTTTGCTCTGTTGCTCCTGTTTTAAAGTATTCTACATGTTTGTATGAAGCGTCCTCTTAAACTCTACACTATTTATTTTCCTCTTTTAATGTTTATTTTCATGTCTTCTGGAGCTGCGGATGAACATCAGCTGACAGAGTTAAACAGGCTCATTTAAAGAACTCTAAAGAGTCCTCAGTGCAAACATGGTTATGGTAGATGAAGGGGTGCAGTGGTTAGCTCTGAGGCCTGACAGCTACAGGGTTCTGGGGTTTCTGTGTGCAGTCTGCATGTTCTCCTCGTGCATGCGTGGGTTCCCTCCAGGTACTCCGGCTTCCTCCCACAGTCCACAGACATGCTCGTTAGCTTCACTGGGTGAGTGTGAAAGGTTGTGTGTCTCTACAGCCAGTTTTACTTTGCAACCCTCCCACAGTGCTGTAACGAAGCTTTGTCATTTTACACTGAACCAAGCAACGCCGGACCAAGCCGCTCTACAGCGTTCCGACGTTTATGGAAGCAAAACGTGCGTCAGGTGTAAACCAACGTTTACAACGACCCCGTTACGCCTGTTACGACCTCTGACGGCTGACGGCTCAGAGGAGGAGCGACTTCGCCCCCCCCCATTCAGCCTCTGTGTGTTTTACACACAAGACGAAACGTAACAGAGGCGTAATGATCCCGGCTTGAACTGGCAGTGTAAAAAGGGCTATAGTGTCAGTGCTGTGACGGACTAGAGACCTGGCCAGGTGTAACCCCGCCTCTCGACCAATCACAGCTGGGATAGGCCACCCAGCTAGCAGGGATTGTTCCCATAACATCGACTAACATTACTAAGTTCTGATTACATTTAAAAGAAAACGTTTAATCTCATATTCAAACGTTTTAAGGACGTTTATCATTTTAAATAAAGTTCTTGTAACGTTAAAACTGAAACTAAGACAAAACGTTTAAATGTCAACACTCTGAGGATGTTTTCAGGACGTTAGTTCGGCCTGAACTATCACAACGTGGTTTATAAAACGTGAACATTCTCACTGCGACTTTCTGCAGATGTTTTCAGAGAACGTTCTCCTGCTATTAAAAGGAACATTCTGGGAAGCACATAAAAACTTCCCGCTCAAAACATTACCAGAACATCGCACGTAACGTTCTCAGAACAAAACATTTGTCGCTGGACACGCCCCCCCTGCGACCCTGACCAGGGTAAGCGAGATAGATAATGTACGGATGGTATTATAACTACTTTATTATAAACATTTGGAGAGAGATGATTCCGTTCAGCAGCGTCAGACTGGACGAACAGTTGAGATGTGAAGCACGGCACACACAGCACGTTACCTTCACTGCTGCTGACCCTGAGTGTTCTCTGATTGGTGGAGACCGTGCTGCTGTTGGACCTGATGCAGCATTGAAGAGCTCGGACTACGTTTGTGTTTGAGTCACTCTGTGAAGGAACAAACTCATGTTCCGTCTCTTTGAAGAACAACTTTGGATCTTAATTCACTTCACTCTGACTCTGTGTTTACAGTTGATCTCTTCTGTTAAAAATGAATCATTCGATTATGTTTTATAGTTAAATATTCTGTTTTTACTCATATCAATGAATTTCTTGTGTTTGGTTTGAAGCTGGAGAGAAAGCCGACTAAATATTTACATCAGAAAACTTCAAAACAAGAAGAACCAAGTTTTAAATAAAAACAACAGCGCGATGTGACTCGTGGCCTCGGGTGCACCAGGAGCACGTCTTTAAAGCTCGCTGTGTTGGGTTGAAGTGATGCTGCAGGCGAGTCACAGGTGTAGAGACAGCCAGAGGTGTGCACGAGGGATGACTCATCACAAACCATTGTCTTTATACTGACTGAACACAGCTAAAGACACCTGTGGGATTTCCCAGCCGTCCTGTTTGATCCGTAATAATCAGATGATGACTCCCAGCACACTGACACCTCCTGACTCCCCTCTGGTTGCAGCAGATGTTTCTGCTTAATGCATCCAATTAAAAACTATTCCTGCACCGAGGGGAGGAGGGTCAGCTCCTGTTTACATCTCGCTCGGATCGTCCTCCATCCTGAAGGCGAACTAGAAACACACACGTGATTTAAACACACCTCTATGAGACCTTCACAGAGCCGACCTATTACAACACCCCCCTCTGGAGAAGCAGCGTCGCATTGTCCCACTTTTCCTGCCAGAGCGAGAGTAAGAGAGACGGAGCAGAGAGACGGAGCAGAGAGACGGAGCTGAGAGACATTTCTGAGAACCAACACAAATACTGCACCTCCCGAAGCAAAGGCCAGCGCGCACAGTCCCGCCATCCCGTC